>NC_092647.1:59791618-60102349 GCF_039555335.1 Amphiura filiformis | reverse complement strand
GCGAATTTCTCGACGGGTGGCTTAGCAATTGGCTTGTCTAGCCTCAAGGCTTAAGAGGTCGTAAGACCAGGCTTAACTGAAAACGTATTTCCCGAAGCACGGCTACCATAGCCTCGAGGCTTCGTTAGCCCGTGGGCCAGGCTTGTAGGATTAGCCCCAGGCTTCAGTAAAATTTGCATTTCTCGAAATCAGTCTTCTGTAGCCGTAGTCTACGCAAGCCTGTTAGACCAGGCTTACAGCGGCTTTTCTTGGCCCTGCCTCAGAGCAGGTCTTAGGTCGTAAGCCTTGGTCTATTTCAATTTACAAATTATTTAAATTGTAACGCAAAGTTTATCTTTCATATTTTGACGGTCTTTCAATTAACATGAGCAGGGGAGCTCTTACCACCCCTCCCCCCATGAAAAGGTAAATTAGGCCTACTTCTGAGAGTTATTAATTTACCTCATATGTGGTCATTTTAACCTTAAAAACTCAATTTTTAAGGTTAAATAAATTGCATTTAGCCCACTTTTGTACCATTGGCCTATATGTCACCAACTTTAATAGCTTAAATATGGCATTTGTACCATAATTATTTTTTAATTCCACCTCCACCCCCCATGTCAAAAAGAAATCTACGCCAATGTTCCGGGGACACATTCCAAGCAGATCCCATAACTCCTCAGACCCACTCCACCCCTTACAAACCCAAACAGCATGAACGATGCCTGCCCCTCATTTATTATGTTTGCCCCGCTTTCCCCCACCCCACCCCAAATGAAAATGTCTAGTTACGCCACTGTGGGTAAGTAATTATTCGATTTAGTTGAACATTTCAGCATTTTATTTTAGTGTTCATTTGAGTTAGTTGAATTTTTTTAAGTAGCTGTTGCTATCATCATAAGACCTACTCATTTTGAATGATTTTTTTAACAACGAATATAATTTTTACAAAATTCTTTCATTATCATCATCATCATCATCATCATCATCATCATCATCATCATCATCATCATCATCATCATCATCATCATCATCATATCATCATCTATATGATACCACTATTACAATATTATTTTGTAGTGCCTATATTATACCAGGTTGGACATCAATTTAAAACAATTGGTAAAGATATAGTAAATATTTGACACGAAACAATAATGCATGCAGTATTAAAACTGAATTAGATGCATATAATATTGCTATATCTTCTACTTAAATAATTATAAATATTGTACCAACAAATAACTTCATGTGAGATCTGAGAAGACTACTGATAGCACGTTGGTTGCTTTCCTTTTAGGGAATCACAGATTCCTTTCCATTAGGCTTACAGTTTTACCCTTTTTGGGATGCAAAGAAAAAATCACGAGTATAAAGCATAGACGTATCATTCATACAAGTTGGACTCATAAAAAGCCAAGTGGAAATAAAATAATACATAAAAGACACAAAAACAGACACAATATTCTTGCATCAAGTTGTGTACGGTATAAGCCCAAGCACAAGACCGCGGGTCCAGGCTAGTCTTTGCGCTGGGAACATCGCGATAATGAGACGGCAACCTTGTTAGTACGGTAAACCGTGAGGACCACAGCTTATGTACATCTACCTCCAACAGCCTATACAATTAAGTCGCTGGTTGAAAGGGACGAGGTTGTGAAGCGTTAAGCCTGGAAGGCCACTAAGACTTGTTGAATTTGCGTTGAAGAAATCCGGCTAGAGTTAAGACTCGGGCTTCGAGAGCGGGCTAGGCTTAGTAGCCTCAAGGCCACCTTAAGACTACGGCTTAATAAGACTCCTGTCGGGAAACTCGCCCTAATTCTCTAAGTAGATAAATTAGCTACATGTATTTGAATGGGGCTTCAAATTTGTCAATACTGCTGTTTGTTCATTTTTTGACAAATTTTTCATTTCAATAATACCTATTGACAATTGGAATGACTTATCCTTCACTTTTAAGCAATTTATGAGCGATTTTTATTTTGTCACACTTACTCTGGGATCACTGAATGGAATTTTAAACAAGATATATTCACGTCTCACAGATATACTGTTAATAATTCACTAACCCTTGACAACGTTGACAGTTCGGCATTCTCTTACCATATGAGATGTCAAAGATACCAAAGCGACGCTGCACGTGGGGGCACGTAAGATACCAAAGCGACGTTGCACGTGCACGTGTGGGGGTGGTGTGTGTGTGGGGGGGTGTTGTGTATGTGTGTATGTTTAATTGCCAACTACTCAAGTATATGTGGTTACGCTGATACACATCAAGTTTGTCTTGACATTGAATATTCTTAGCATGAATTCAGAAGCATCAAGCCTAGTTCATGACTTTGACATCGTGAAAACCACGCTGTCAATCGTCTACAAATTATATGCACGTAGGTGTTTGAGATCGTGAAACTGTGGCGTACCAGAGGCATGAAAAAACGTAGATAAGTAAATGACAAACCCTAATGAGTTGCTGGATATTATTTACACTGGATGGAATATGAAACATCAAATTTGTGTATCCGAGATATATCAAATAGATACTGTCTGTAACACCAATCATCTTATTGATAACAACCTTGATCACCCGGCTTGATCATATATTTTAAAACTTTACAAATCGCGAAGAAACATCAGCAAAGGCAACCGTATCTTCCACGATACGGAACACCAGAATTACTCAGGTTTGAAAAGCAGTTTTACTGCTTCCCACTACCGTTACCCGGGACCGTTACCTGTGACACAAGATCTGCGACAACGTTCTTCTTTGTCGCGCTGTCAATGGTAATTGGGTACCTCCTTCATCGTGGTATTTTTACAAATGCTTGGAGTCGTCTTCCACGTGAGATGGTTGTCTTAACACGAATATGTTTCGCTACTAATGGATGGTGGAATGTCCTGATTTATTATAAGCGTAACTGCGCAAGAAGTATTATCGATTGATTCAACAATGTGCTAAATGGCAATGATGTTTGTCAGTTTGAAAGCGTTTTTCAAGCACAAATTTGAAACCTTTCAACATTCAAAAAATTCAAGTACACTTTTGCAACAGTGAAGAAAAAAGTTTTCGTGAACTGGCTCTCAAAGTCCGATTTCTAACATAATAAACCACATTCCACCATCCACTGGATGCAAATAGCATGCTTACACCTAAAACATATGGCATATGCATAGGCATTCTCACCATGGCCTGGAAAAACAACGTAGATAGGTAAAATACAAGCCCAACAGCAAATGACAATATAAGAAGTAAAAATGTCGTGACAGCTTTTTTATCTTTTCTTTGCTGATTTCGATCAAACTGCTCACCAAAATTGTCGGATGAAAATTGCCGATTTCTTTGTCGTACCACTGATAAGATCTTCAAAGACAGTATGACAACGATGAAAATACCAATACATAAGACAGATATTGCCCCAGCGTAACGTGTCATGGCTAGAAAGTCTTTCTCTGGGTCAAAGAAACACATCTGATAATTGGGTAGGTAAGTTGCATTCCAGTTCGCAAGAGCAAAGCAGATGAAAATACAGCTAAACTCACAAAGTTATCATTATCTTTGCTTTCTTTGGTGTCACAATTACGTGGTGCCGTAATTCGTAAAGGTTGCATTATTGCGATATATCCATCAGCATTTACGGCAATGGTAGATATTACCTCAGCAAACAAGCATGACTGCATTATTATCAACTGAACAGTGCAGAGAACGTCACCGAAGACCCAACGTCCAGTTGCCGTACATACTATGGTAGGGATGAGGGCCAGAAAGAGAGGCCAGATCTCTGTTCGAAATTTCGTGATTTTGGGAAAAGGCGCTTTTTCTTTAGAAAAAAAAAACCTTCTTTAACAGTTCGCTTGCGAATAAAATATTGTGTCCTGATGGTCTCTGTTCAAAATTTCGGGATTTTGGGGAGCGCTTTGTGTGAAAAACCTCGAAACCACTACATTCCACCATCCACTGGATGCAACTTCATGCTCACACCTACAACATATGCATAGGCATTCTCACCAAGGCCTGAAAAAACAACGTAAAATGACAATATAAGAAGTAAAAATATCGTGGCAGCTATGGTTGAGTGCATAGAGCTGTGTGAGCTTCTAGCTGGAAAATAGACCTCTGTGATTGGTTTTTATCAAAACCTCAAGTGTTCCCTTCATCCAATCAGAATTTTTTTTTTATCGAACGAAAGCTAACACTTCCCCTTTATAAACGTTTTATCATTAGGTCAACAGATAACGCAATTCAATGTTTATAGCAAGGCGAATCTGGTAAATCTGTTGAAAACTACCTATCCCAGAACAATTTTTGACATAAATGTAGGTTTTAAAAGTCAAAACCTCAAGTGTTCCTTACAATATTTTTCAAATTTTATGTCATTTAATGAAAGAGCACACTTGTATTTGGCATTATATACTACAATATGAGCAATGGCCAATTCTCTTTGCAAATCTTGTGCAAAAAGTTACTATTTTCGCCTGTTTGGTCATACGCGTGTAAATTCAATGACAATGAACTATGACTTTGCTAAAGAGCGCTTACAAATTGATAGTCCCAAAACCGTGGCACATCCCCGTACACCTTCAACCAGAGAGAGACCCCCCCCCCCGAAACTTCCCTTGATTTTGAATGTTCAGAGCTCCAACCCCTATGGTTGTTCGCAGCTCCACCGGGGCGCCGTCAGCTTCCAAAAACCCACCACCGTGGGAGCGTACAAACCAAAAATATGATGTACCCCCGGGCCCGGCGCGGGTGGGGGATTAGACCAAGTGGGACTAACTCCCGGGGGGAGGGGCACTTCAATATGAAATGAATATAATTTTTATAGGTGTAGGGCTGGCACTTTTGCAATAAGGGACCGCTCATTATTTAAAGAGGAGGGGGCCGGGAAAATGTAGGGGGCTATGTGATTTTCACTTTAACAAACAGGGGGGTTAGGTGATTCTATTTTTCCTGATAGGGGGGTCATGTGAAATTTAATAATTATTCACTATGATCAAGTATCATGGACGGTCTTGAAGCCTGTATGTGGGGTTCTGACCAAATTTACCTCATATTTGGCCATTTTAGCCTCAAACGTTTCAATTTTTGCGCGCTCCGCGCGAATTTATTCCACTTTGCACCATATTTTGAGTTTAGCTTCAATATGGCAACATTTTTTGCGCGCATTTGTACCATAAACTTATTCTGTCACCAAAAGGTGCTAGATTCACATAATACTTAAAATATTTCCAATCCCTTCCCCCTCATGTCAAAAAGAAATCTATACGCCACTGTTCATCAGCATCAATTGAGATTAGCCATAGGGAAGGGTGGCAAGTCAGTCCCCTCCCCTGCTCAGTCGACAGATATATTGTGACAAACTATACGATTTCCATCTTCAAGTTGGTCACGTCTATTTAAGACCCAAAATTAACCCCATTTTGGCCCATTTAGTAATAAAATGCCAAATTCCAGGTAAGCAGATCAGTGAGAAAATTTGCAAATTTTGCCCCCTGGCTCGGTGACTCCGATACATCCCTCTTTGAATTTTAGCTCTGAAATAGCAGATTTTCACGCGCTACGCTCGCACTTTATCAAATTTTTGTATGCTTTTCCCGGTAAAGGAATTCTGGGGTCAGCTTGGAAAAATAACTTGGGATACATGGGGAAAGGGGTGTCTTCTAACCGAAGAGCCACAGGTGGCAATCATGTTGCCGTGCCCAGGGACCATCAAAAGGTAAATCCGGCCATATTTATATATCAGCAAAATTTATTTCTCGACACACCCACCCCCCTGAGAAAATGGTCTAGCGACGACCCTGCTCACCTCCATAGACATGTCCTCCCTGAACCATGTGGCTACCCCATCTGCAAATAAATGCAAACACCTATAATATTAATAATTTGTATCATCACAAGCATTTATTGTCTTGTTATAAAATTGTTGGATAAAAATGAAGACCATTTGCAATTGGAGGTAAGTTCCAAACTGATATAAAAATAATTAAACTGTTACATTTCACAAGTCCCTATACTCATGATAACTGAATATATATACTATTGATGTGAGGGGATTACGTATTTTGGGCGGCAAAAGGGGGTTGTGTAATTTTAGATGCTGCTAATAGGGGGTTGTGTAACTTTATGAACTCAATTTTGAAATCCTCCCGCCCCCTCCCCTTTAAATAATGAACGGTCCCTAAGGGGCATTCAGTGAGTGCGAGCAAAATGTAAAAAATATGGAGTCGTTGGGTGAGAACATGATTTTTGGCATTCGGTGAGAGCAAAATGTAAAAAATATGTGAGGGTCATTGGGTGAGAACATGACTATTTTTTAATGGAACCTCCGGGTGAGAGCCGAAATAGCGCCACAGAAACCTCGAAGATCGAATTTCTTTAAGGGCTGGGGTATGAACGTTTGGACGGTATTTTTTGTGGGACATGAGAGCACATCAGACACATCGGAAGGGCGGGTTATAGTGTAGTGGTCTTCTCACTCGCTTCTCACCGCTGTGGCCGAAATAGCGCCACAGAAACCTCGAAAATCGAATTTCTAGTTATAAATGGCTTCAAATTTCTTTGTTTTGTCAAAATAAGTAACAAAATCAGTGATAAATGAAAGTTGCTGTTCAAATTGAACTTGTAAGGGTCTTTGGGTGACAGATCAAATGGAAAAATAGGGGTCTTCGGGTGACAGAGCATGTGTTCGTAAAAAACTATGGGGTCTTTGGGTGACAGCGATGCTGAAAAAGGGGGTCCTAACAGCCCTACATACGCGTCACCTCCAAAGTTGCATGGAGTGCCCCGGTGTCTAAATAGGATTTACAAGTACTTTCCCCAGATAAGTATACCATATTATTTACATTGTTCTAAAACACATCCAGTCTAAGGTCAAAGCTGGTCATTCAATTTGAGAAAGTGCTGTGATACAGCACGAAACGTCATTGAGGTATGTTAACATCGCCTATTTTACTGGATTTGTTTTAGAACAATGTAAATAATTTTCAATGGACAATCCTGATGAATCTATTTGCGAAGTATACCATAGTTTAAATACGGCAAGATAAGGGTACAGTAAAGAGTGAATAATGTACGGTTAGGGACAAAGTGTTTAAGTTTATTTTGTACACCAATATACTAGGGGCCTACAAATTTTCCTGCACGCGCTCGGCCGGTTTGCAAATTGGGATCCAAAAAATTTGGTATGTGTAAAGGGGGGTGGGGGGGGGGGGGGAGGAGGCTCGTGAGGAGGTGGGGGTCGAGGCGGTGGCAGCCATGGGGGCCGGCGGGGCGGCGGGATTGGTGCTGTGGCTGCAGGGGCGCTTCAGGGAGGGGGGATGACATGGTTGATGTGGTTCTCGAGTTCTGTATGGAGGTGTTCTCAACGCTGGAGCCGCCGCGTCGGTGGGTTGCGAATGTGGTCATTCCTCTGCCGGGGAGGGGTGGCCTCTCTCTCGTGGCGGACTGCCGTGGTGTTTCGCTTGTGTCCGTTGCCGCGGGGGTGTACAGCGGGATCCTTCTGTACAGGATCCGGCCCCATATATTGGTCCTTTACTGGGAGGCAGCCAGGCTGGCTTTAGATCGGGTCGCAGCAAATACACATTTTGAGGAGGATCATGGAAGGCTTCAAGGAGTACCAACTTCCCTTGACAGTCACTTTTGTGGACTTCAAAAAAGCCTTCGACTCCATCGGCAGGTCCGTCATGTTTTCAACCAAAGGTTGTGGTCAATGCCATCCAGGTGCTCTACAAATACTCCAGTGGTGCCGTTATGGTAGATGGCAGTATCTCGGAGCCTTTCCAAGTGGCAACTGGGGTGCTTTAGGGTGATGTGTTGGCGCCATTCCTGTTCATTATCCAGGTGGACTGCCATCTGATGAAATCAACTTCTGGAATTGACGCGGGAAATGTTACCTACCCACGTCGGCCGGGATGCTGAATGACCTGGATTTTGCTGCCGGATATTGCCCTGCTGGAATCTTCCATAGACCGGGCCCAGTCGCAGCTTACTGGGACTGCAACTACGGCAGCGGATCTGGGCCTTGTCGTCGGCGCACCTGGGGCAGAATATATAACTGCAAGCTGTGACGCCCGGCCAGCGTTTGAGGTCTGTGGTGGTGCCATCGGCCATGTCGCAGACTTCAAGTGTTTGGGCTCCGGGGTGGGCTCTAGTGTTGGAGACCTAAAAAGAAGGAAGGCACTAGCCTGGGCAGCTTTCTGAAAACTGGAATGCCTTTGGAGAAGCCCATCCCTGCCAATCGAAACAAAAATCAAGCTGTTTCAGACAACGTGTGTTACTGTCTTTCTGTACGGGTGCGAGTCATGGGTAATTACCAAGGGCATGAAAAACAAGATCAATGCATTTGCAACATCTTGCTACAGAGTCGAGTCATGTTAAACATCAAGCGTGTGGATCGGATTCCAAATGAAACCATCTACAACCTGACCAACACCACTCCACTGGTTGCCAGAGTCAAGATTCATCAACTCAAATTTCTCGGCCATATAGGGCCTACTGCGTCTTGAAGATGGCGAGCCTGTGAAAGAATATGCGCTTTATATTCCACCACATGGGAAGAGGAAACCGGGACGGCCGCGCACACTGTACTTACAGTATGTCCAGCACCTCCTGGGAGATACTGAAGGGATGCTGCAGCCAAAACAAAATTGTTTCGCTTGCCCAAGATCGCATTAGTTGGAGAAAGGTTGTAGTCGCCTGCTCCGCAGCCGACTGATGATGATGAAAGGGGGGGCAAAGATTTTTGGCGGGCCGAGGGGGGTGGGGGCAAGCAATTTTTGGCAGGCCGAGGGGGGAGGGGAAGCGATTGGCCGGCCGTTCGGGAGGGGGCTGATAATTATTGCACAGCCCTTAACTTAACCTGAGACGAATCGTCTCAGACTTACCTGACATTAACGGTTCTCCTGATTTTAATCGGAACTTATCAATGTGTTTCAAAATGGCGACTTCCATTGCAGAAAATGACGTTCCGAATTTATCCAAGGTTTTTGACGATGGACTGAAAATTCATCTAGATATAGAAGAAAGTACAGAAAGTACCAACTCAAAAACGTATCAGGTACAATTTTATTAAATACTAGTGTGATTCGTAAATGAGATTTTGAAGTATTTCCAGCCTGAAGGGGAAAGCTTCATGTCACTTTCGTTCATTCATATTCATGCCTGTAGTGTTGAATTCGACAGTCACGACCCGGGAAGAAAGCTTATAAAAGGCCAAGAAAAAAAGAATGCGAGGGCGAGATGGCCGAGTGGTTAAGGCGTTGCGCTGCCGGCCGGGAGATACGATCGACGAGGGTTCGAGCCTTGGGCTTGCCTTAGGTGAAAATTCTCTTCCCTCCCAAAAAGTTCCTATATGGTCAGGAATCCTTCAATTCAGTTCAGAAATTTAATTTCAGAATTTAATTGAAGAATTTCTTCTCGCCCCCATACACTGCTTATCACGTGCAGATATAGGTATAGTGTATGTGCTTCGTCCGTGATTCGGAAGTCACGTAAAGCCGTTGGTCCCGTGTACAGGAAGAGTCAAACCCTGTGCGTTAAGTGTCAGAGCTATTCGAAAAGAGAAGGGGACCATCCCGGTTCTGATATCTGCAATCAATCCTAGGTTCCAGGATCGTGCATAGGTAAAAAACTGTGCACGTTAAGCCCGTGCGACAATACTCAATTTGAGGTATGCACGTGTATAGGAAGAAGAAGAAGAATGTATGTCTCAGACACCCGCGCGCATTGCTATGTGAAATCTAATTTAGCGCTTAGCGCTGCGCATTGGCCGTAATTTCTTTTGTTCTTTTTTCTTTTTTTGCCCATAATTTTTTCGGAATCGTATTCTGTCGGTCCAACATCTCTAGTCTCGGGCCCAAACTGCATGTGGCTCACGGTTTGTTATGAACAACAGAAACCGGCTGTGAAGGAGGCTACATAGCGATGTTGTTGGAGTGACATTCAATTTCGGAAAAAACGACACTCGGCCATGGAATTTAATTTTAAGTTTGTCAGTATATAAGCGGTAAATCAAGTAAGTTTCTTCCACTCTGAAGACTTAGAAACGGTTGTTTGATTCCACTGACTATTTGCGATCGAAATTTACATAACACCAATGACAGAAATTATGTCCAGCGAGGTCATGTCACACTTCCGGTGTGACATGTCCAGAACTCCAATACATTTTCGGAAGCGACAGACAAATTGCAGAACAGCGTGCCAATTTAAGCTTCCTGTAATATCTATTGCACATAACATACGAAGTCACAAACTTACAAACTTCAATATGAACTTCAAATACACCAGACCAGCTGTTAATCATTACCGATCCTTCAGAACGTTTTACTCTTACAGCTGTTTGATGTAAAATGCGACTTCGCTATCTCCATTTTCCCTATCGAAGCGTCAGGTGTTGTTTACAATTTTGCGGAAATGTGGGAAATCGCCAGGCCTTCTTCTGGAAATGCGCAAGGCATTGTGGGAAATTGTCAGATCTGTGCACGTTGTGTAGCCTAAGTTCCTTGGCCCCGATCTCGAAACAATAAACATGGCGGAATAAAATGACCGTGCGTAAGCAGTAAAGGGACTGGTGGATCAAACCTATGTAACTCATCGGTCTGACAAGGTCAGGTCATTACGCATCATCAGAATTGGTAAATACGTCATCTGCTTAATTATTCATAGCTACGCTTGAACCGCTGGAATACATGGATTTAATACACCATTGTTGTAGCCGAGAGAGCAAGCGTGAGGTCTGGACACTTTTCGTGTTCTGGACACAAATTTGTCATAAATATATTGGCGATGTCCAGTATTTAAGGGCACTTTTTACATACAGGTACGTTTGCTTGTGATAGGGTAGATTCGATAGCTGTACAAATTGTACAAAATATCAATTTCATACTGACCTCAAATTGTTTACAAAAATATATTGGTCCATACATTGTGCTTGTATTCAGTTGTTCGACGTTCAGACAGAAATCATCAACAAAAATCGAATCAGGGACTTGTTTTCACTCACGGAAGTCTATTGTTTTCACTCGACCGTGAGTCTCATCATCAACCGGAAGTGACGTGGCACGGACCGACAGAATAGCGATCCAATTTAGTCTTTTTGTTGCAGTTTGGTTGTTGTTTTTATGCACATTTCGCAATCATTGTAAAAATGACAAATTCTATTCATTGTGTATATACGACGCACATGTATATGACTATATGTTTCTGTATTTGAATATCAAAAAGAACACAAATATTGTGGATTAGACTGTAAAAAAAATATTTAAAAAAATATCGCATATCGCATAGCTCATATTCTTAACTAAATAAAAAAAACCGCATAGCACTTAGCTTTTTACCAAATGTGTCTGATGAGACATAATGAGTTTCTTTTTTATTTGGTCTAATAACGTACTACAACTACAACTACCGTACTCAACTGTTTTTGGTATGCATCTGTAATTGATCGAGAAATCTATCAATCATGTCATGATCAAAATACAGCAGAGGCTAACACTTCTGTACAAGTCTGTCAACATGTTAGTTGCCGTAGACACCAGTCATTACCAATCCAAAGTTCAAGGGGTCACCACAAGAAAACAAGCTTCCACTGTATATTGTCAAAATACCTGCGCTTAAAGACTGTTATAAATATTCGCTATTCCCAAGAACATTTGCTGAATGGAATAGCTTATCACCTGATGTTCGGGAGGCACCATCTAGGAACTTTCAAGACAAAACTTCAGGCAGTAAATATTGGGGGCGTCATTAAGGGAGCACATTTCAAAAACTAATTGTCGTCTGCTCAGTCGCGCCTGCATTATACATCCCACGATTGAGGAGATTATGCAGTAACCAACAGAAGCAGAAGTATTCCTATCGGTGGGATCCGACCATGACGACATGATATCCATCCCAATACAGTAAGGCAGTTCGGGGATTTGGTGCAGCTTACAGTGTAAAGTGGGGTTCTGATTGACTGCCCGTCGTCATTGGCGGCATTGTTTACTTCAGAATCTCCATTGCTTTTAGTTTATATGGTGTTGTGCTTCACTGATTCTGATGCAATTTGAGATATCTCCAAGTTCAACCATCATATCCATAAGGCCTGGCAAAGTCGATTTTGAGTTTCCGTCGCCCGCCCGCACTTCATTTTCGGGCCCGCACTTGAATTCATTATTGCGATTTTCGAAAAATAAAAATAAAAACTTATCATTTTTGCCAAAAAAACGATGAAAAGCCGTGCATTTTTAGTGGAAAAATCAAATTCAAAACATCGATTTCGCTACCGGCAGTAAACTCATTGCCGCCGGTTGATTGGCGTCTGTGATAGTGATAGCCTAGATCCTGTAGGCCCGGTTCGCAACGCTTTGTAAATATGTTGACGTCGCAGTCCTTTTCCACATGCGTATCATATACTGGACTGAAAGACTAATGCTGTCATTGGCAGATCAATGATTCTACAGTGCTGTTCGCGAAATCGCACAATGAATAGTGATGTTTGTGCGAATTTAAAAAAAATATATTGATTCTGTTATTTTTGGATTTCTTTTCGTAAATATCAATCATATATTTTAAAATAGTACTTGGTATCGTTTTACATTAATTTTACTGTACACAAAAATGGCAAAATTTATATATTTCAACTCTGCTCTATTGTGACACTGTTGCACGAAATATGCGGTCGAACAAAAATATTTTTCAATGTCTGATTTTTTATTCTACAGTGCTGTTTGTGACTTTGCACAATATCGTTGTTTGTGGTAATTAAAGAAATATATTAATACTGTTAATTTTATATTTGTTGTCCGATTGATCAATTATTTATTTTTAAATAGTATTCGACATAGTTTTAAATTAAATTTAATATACAAAAAGAACAAAAAATTATATATTTCAACTCCGTTGTGTTTATGACATTGCTGCAAGAACTATGTGCGGTATTCAACATCAACAAAACACGCATGGGGTTTTCCCTTTAATTTTGTTGGCGCAAGATTCGATAGTGGAGTTGTAAAGCTTACCAATTCATGAATTGCAATTGTTTCGTATTTTTATTTCAATTTGATGGGACTGTGCTGACGTTTGTATTAAAGATTTGTCATGTACATGTACATATCATTGTTATACCATCGAAGAAGTAATGTACGGTTGAATACCATTACAGAGATCATAGCATTCAAAAACATACTATTTTGTTCATTTAACCACTTGTAAATGTGTTCTGATATGATATAAAATTCTGTTGATCGGAATATTTGTCTGCTGCCTGTTTTAATTCACTCAGTTGGGAGTAACCTGCAAGAAAACAAGTACATATGAACCATCCACATGATGTTACTACAAATTCACACTTTGACAATAATTGAGAATCTGGGTTCAATACAGTGTATAGAAGAGTAATATGTATGCAGTGTTTAATATTGAAATTAACTGGATAATTTGTACTTTAATCACACAAAATTATAAATAAATAAGAAAAATAATAGTAAAAAGAAAGGAATTGCAGCCTCTTTGCAAGTTTATATCTTTGGTTAAACATCCTTTGAGTGAGTGAGTGGTAAATAACAATGTGTTTTACACTCGCATTTTGTCATATAATGAAAGTCACAAAAATAATGAATAATGAATAATGAAAAAGTTACCTCACTTGTTTTCAAAAATTATGTGACGGGAAACTCAAAATCGATTGTTCGGAGCCTAATCGGTTATCACTTGAATGAGCATGGTAATTATAGAAATGATAGACATTGAGGTCGCCTCAAGGAGTCAAAAATGGACTGCTTATGTTCTATTTTGCTCCATGGTTTTCAACACATGGCGCTCTAGCTAGAATACAGTAACTAAGTTAGGGAATGCATCAGGTCATGTTGAAGTCAGCACCTGTTTAAAGTGAATAATAGACTTCCATTTACCTTTTCGTTAAACATGACTAACCTACACATTAAAATCACTGTTTGAATTGCAGGACAATCTACAGAAGGCAATAGATCTATTAGAGAAAGCTACAAGGATGGTGAATGAGTTGAGTTTATTCAGTAGGAATGAAGAGCTAGAAGAACTGCCAACATCGGACATCAGGTGAGAATTCTTACTGGTAGGCCCGTTATCGATTGTCGAAAGTATCGATAGGTACATGTTGGTACACTCAATCGTTACACAAACGATATGGCACATATGCTTAGATTATCCCAAATTACCATCTCCCAATTCCAAGTTGAGACATCATGTCGTCTCAAACCCCTCCGGAAGATACTTTGCACGGTCATTTTTTTATGTAGGGGGCCTATTCTGTTGTACTAATAAACATTGAAGAAACGTAGATTGCATCTTGAAAATGTGTCCTTATATCGATACTGTATCGATATGTCTCATAATTTGCTTCCGATATATCGACTTCAAAAAACTGCCTACTTAACGGTACATGTATTAGCACTCTGGGTGAGAAATGTATGAAAATTTATTGGGTGCACAAAGGGACGAGGTGCAATTTTTTCAAATGCAGTACAAGAAAGAATAGGGCTTAATATGTCATCCTGCTGTAGAACATTTTAAACTTTGAAAGTAATACATAATCTTGTTAAATATACCATTTTTCACCCTCATGTAGCAGTGACGCAAGTGCGCATTTCATTGGGCGCAGCTTCTCATCGCTAGTGTTCGCTCAAAATGCTGGCATACACACATGTATGCGTAAAGACGCTGCATAGATGCACATGTGAAAGAGCTGCCTCAACGCGTTGACGCCATGGCCTCATCAAGATGAAAAATGGCTTGTGCCAACTGAAGAACTTGAACTCAATAATAGATTATACAGCACATTCAATAAAATTCAATAAAAAGGGTCGCTTTTTGAACAAATCTGATAATATACACAAAAAGGTCATAATAAAAGAAAATACAGGGAACTTGTTTGTAAAATGACCAAAAGTCCACATTTGGGGTGTGTATATGTCTGCATTTTCGATGCAGGCCACTTTTTTTTACTGAAAAAGGACAACTCTTTGGATGTTACACAGACCAGTAGCACCATAAAATAGGTTAACCAATTCCTGTATTATTTGCTTGTTTGCAGGTATCTCTTACTACCAGCAATTCTAGGTGACCTCACCTTAAGATTAACAGGGGAAGAAAGAGTTGAAGTAGTGCAAAAAGGAAAGACATATTTTGTAGACTATCTCAAAAGGTGTAGACAGTATGGTGTCACCAAACAGGTACGTATTTCATTGGAGTGGGGCAGAAAAGATTTTGTACCCTTCCCAGAATCTTTTGCAACATGATACATCACCTCATTTCATCAAATGACACTCTTATTACTTTGTGCAGGTTCCCTTTGTTTTCATCTTGAGAATAGACTGGCTAAACATGGGTCGATAGTTTTAAAAAAACACACATTTTGCCAGATCTGGATGTTTTCTTTTCATTGAGGTACATTTTGTCACTATCGACCCATGTTGCACTAGATAGCAAATTAGTACAGAAAACATGGAGATTAGAGATTTTCTATGAGGCCATTTTCAATCATATTTTGCACCAAAGTTCTTTTGTTTTCTATTTTTTTCTGACATGTACAATGAACTTTATCGCCTTTTCTACCCTGGCGACTTTCCACTCATTTTGTGAAACAGCTCTCATTAAATGCTTATGAAATATATTAGTATAGGAGAACTTAGTATACCGTATTTCCTCGAATAGTTGCCCCCCTCAAATAAATGCCCAGAACCAAGATGTTTCAAGAATGCCGATATTTCCATGCTATCTTGTGTAGTAAGCTTACCAAGTTGCTCACATGGTCGATAATAGCAGCAATAATTGGCGAAAATCTGCATTAGAAACCCAGAAGTGAACCAAAAGTCTGTGTTTCTAGTTCATAGTTCGTCATTTTAGTGTGACTTTTAAGCTTACTAATTGCCGTACTAAAAATGACCTCTAATAAACGCCCCCCGTTTGGAAAATGCAACGCCCGCAGGGAGCGTTTATTCGAGGAAATATGGTATCTTTTTTTTCTGATTCCTTGTAAACATAAATGTATTAGCTAGGATTTCCAGATCTTAATGTTAAAGCTAATAACTTAATATAGTGATTTATATTGCAGTCACTCCCAGTACAAATCAAGGTCAATATATTTTTGAATGCAAAGTAACTTTGTCCCATCAAATAGGTTTGCCTGGTTGCCCAGATTGAATTTAAAGGCACATGATGCCTATTGACAGCCCTAGCCTTCCTAATTACCCCAGCAAAATCAAGATTTTGGTATCAGAATCAGCTCTATATTTCTTTCATTATCCCAGTAAAATGTTGGACCTGAGATATGTTTTCTTTGGATTTTACGATCAGAAAGTAGTAACCTTTTCCCCATGGTGCAGTACCATGTTCACAATGGCCATACTGTTATGTAGACCATTGTGATACACATTTCTTCCTTATGACATTCAAACTGCTGGAGTAAATGTACTCAAAACTTGAAATTGGATAGTTCTGGTAATAGACCTTAGTATAAGGTATAAAATACCATTTGAAATAGGACCCCCTACCTTACACACTTCCTGCAGGAAATGTTTATGAAGTAATTGTACATTTGTATAATGAAAGACAGAGATAAAAAGACTAGTTCGCATCTAACATTCTGACAACTAGACAAAAATGCCATACTGTGCAGGTTGGCAACCAATCACAGCGCGCCTTTGCCCTGAAGTCAGACGCGATTTAGTCTTTTTATCTCTGTCTTTCATTATAATCTGTTGTCCCTTTCCTGCATATCGTCACTGGGCGGGAAAAACCTCATATGTACTTTTGGCCATTGAACATGGATAAATCCTTATAGGTGTTGACTTTATATTGAAGAGTTGCTTTATCCATGTTCAAGGGCCAAAAATACATGCAGGAAACATCTCATATTTACTTTTGGCCCTTGGATATGGATAAAGCCTTGTAGGCGTAGACTATATTGAACGGTTTGCTTCATCCATGTTCAAGGGTAAAAAGTACATATGAGGTTTTTCCCGCCCAGTGACGATAACCAAGATGGCCGCCATCATCCTGTTTGTAACTTGCAATAAATTAAGGTGAGCTGGGAGTGTGAATTGCGCAACTCACAATATTGCCAGTTGCATGTAGGACACATTAAATCACTACTTTCAATACTCACATAAATAAGTCTACACTTCTAATTAATGATCTTACAATGTTTTCTTGTTTAATTCTTAACACAGGAGATACCGCAAGACCCTCCAGTTGCTGCAGCCCGTCCAGCCCCTGGTGGGCGACCAAATCTTATGGGTATGCAAGCTAACAGAGAGGAAAAGATTAGGAGATATAAAGAGGCTAAAGAATTAGAGGACAAACTGAAAGCATTAGGATCATGGAGTGATATCAGACACAGAGATGATGAAGTCCAGGTAGAGAATAAAATGAGGGGGTTCATTGCAAAAAGGCCCTATCTAAAGTTTGTTCGCCTTACAGGCGAAAATTATTTGGTTCTTGTTACTGCATGCATCAATAAAGTCCCAACTCATGCTCGCATAATTTCACATAAGAGTATAAGTATGGCAGTCATGCATTATGCAACGTGCAACTACCGTAAGTGCTGCACCCAACTGGGTGAATGCTATTCTATATCAATACGCAGATGTTGTGAGTCTTATTTTTCCACCTATTATAAGCCGAACAAACTTTACTGCCCAATATAATAGATATTTGACGATTTGGAGAACTGCTCCCACAAAACCCGGACAAAGTCGCCAAGGCTTTATTTAAGATAAGCTCTATAAACATGAAATTTTGAAGCTAAAGATGTATTTTTGAAAGACAAAATATTGAGTAATCATAATATGTAGTATCATTTTAAAGCTGACAATATAGCATTTTAAATTTACACATATATCGAAATCTTAATTTCCTGACTTTATGCAGGTTTTGTTGGAGCAGGTCACATATATGTCTACAGGACAGTTATATTACCATATCTCTGATTGGCTCAATACATGATATGGTCAATTCCAAGCAACCTCGCCCAAATTGTCAAAATTTAAAAATCAAGTCAAGTATGTGATTTTGGTCTCATATTGTAGCTAAAAAGCTATATATTCTGAAAACGTACTTTTTTTAGGAGGAAATGGTGTCCATTGTTAGAAAAACATCCTAATTTGCATAAATTTGCATATTCTTGACTGGTAAAAGCAGCAAAACTACAAACACAGCAACTGCTCTGTACTGTAAAATTTTGGAAACAAATTATGCATGTGAATATAAAGTTTATAAGTAGCTCAAAATATAAACACCAGAAATTTTCAAATTTTATAACGTGTAGCTTTGTCAGCATTGTTTGAGTACCAATTTTACGATTAAAAGCATCATTCCGCAACGCAATTTAAGTATCATTTATTACCACTGCAATTTTAAAATAAGGTTGATTTTCATTGAAACTAGAATGCAAAGCAAATTTATTCATCCCTATCCAATGACCCAAAAATAATTTTCAAAAAGTCTAATTTGCGGCGGTAACGACCAATTCAAGTTGCATCATTCCGCAACGTTGCGGAATGATGCATAATTCATAATGTGCCCGTTTGAAAAAAAAATATTCACAATTTTGGGTTAGAACTTTCTGAAATGCATTGCACAGAATTATCTTTACAGTAATTGATGTTTCAGCATTTCCTGAACCATTGTAAGTGACCTAACTCCACAAAACCCCCTGCATCATTCCGCAACGCCATAAGGATTCATGGATTGCAAGGATTTTTTCTTTAAATTTACGATAAAATAAAAACAGTGATGATTATTTCTTGATAGATGGTGATAGTTGTTATGTTACATCCTATGGCTAACACCCAGTGCTAAATTTCACTTCCAAGAATGTTAGACTAGCAAAATGTTGACATAATTTTAGTTTCAAAATGTGACCATGCAGCACAAGTTATCTGATTTAAAAAATCGGTGATAAATATTTTGGATAAATATTGATATTTGTCAGCTAACATAAGTAGCCAAGTATATAAAACACAATTTACTCAAATTTATTGATCTATTTATTTTTATTTTCAAACATGGACCGCTTTTCATTTTCTATGGGATTTTACACACAGCATCATTCCGCAACGCTTATTGCATCATTCCGCAACATGACCTAGTGTCGGAAAATTTGGCATAAAGAGACGATGCCCAAATTTTTTTTAAATCGATACTGACAATTGTCAGTTTACATCCTAAGCTTTAGATTAAGTGGCAAATTTAATATCTCAGATTACTAAACTCACAGAGTTTGTCAAAAATGTTTTAGCGCAAAAAGTACTGGTCCCGTGCGCATCATTCCGCTAACGCTTGAACTTTGCATATGCAAATTAGGAAATTAGGGTGGTTTGGAAAAGTTTCTCCTACCTTAATCATTCACTAACCAAAAATACTTTAACATTATGCTATTCACCTTGTGCTGTTAATACATATTTGGCTGCTGCATCAAAAAGAAATTCGTACAAAGGCAGTTTGCATCATTCCGCAACGCTTGGAATTGCCCATATAGCCCTCTTTGTAACCAATCAAAATAGGTCTTAGAATGTGATAACATGGCCAGTAGTCCCCATGGGATTAAGTAACACATCAACCGGAGAGTATGTATATTCTTTCTGATGATAACAAAAATCAGTTTTTGTTATGATCCTGGTTTGTTGCAGTAAAGTGAAATACTAAATTCATTTCCGGCGTAGTCCTCACATAATATGCAAATGACATCAAGCATGTGCCATCAGGTCTTGTTCTATATAATATGCCCTGGATGCTAAGTAATACATATATTTTGGAAAAGGAATTGTGCTATTCAATTTTGCTAACATATTTACCAAGCAAATTTGTTGTGGAAGTAAAATCTCATGTCAAACAAAATATGATGTTTTTTTCCTGCAGAGAAAGTTTTACCAACTGTATTTGACAAAATGGGTGAGCACGTCATTAGAACAGATAGGCAATATACAGCAAGAGATAGAAATATTACAACATATGGCCAAAATGAAAGAATCTGCAGCATCCAGAGGTCCAGAACAGGACCAACGACAGCAGCAACAACTACCTCCAAATCAAGCTAGAAAGGTAAGAACAAGTATGGATATGGTATCCAAACTTAAAGCCATAATACTAGTCTGGTGCTGGAATAGGAATATTTTGGCTTAACTCAAAAGCAGCGTCCGCACAATATTTTTTTGGTGTTTTCTACATCACTGAGATCTACCGATGCAGAATTGTGCGGGTGCCACCTAGTAGTAGTAGTAGGTAGGACTTCCCGCCTCTTTTTTCAGGCGCACCCCTTCGATGACAGATGCTTTGTTGAAGGGTCCATACCAAAAAAAAATCATTTTTGTAGTTCGCAGAAAATAGTTCGCAGTATACAAGATGCGTAACAAGTATTAGTTCATTATCATAATAGAACATGCTTATAAAGGGATGGACATGGCAGGGTGCACCCATTAAATATTAAAAATATCATATCAAAAAACAAATAAATACTGGTACTTCAGTGCAAGATACATACATTACAATTAGCTAAATTCTACACAAAAGTACATAATGTAAAGCAATCAAATACAAGAGGCAATATGTACAGGATTGCTAAGTAATCACAAGTGTGAGTTCATAATAAACATGTATACAAAGTTTGAACAGGTGACATAAATGTGATGAATCGGCCATGCATACATCTACTAGACCATCATGGAAGAATATACACAATGCACTAGGCCACAGAGGCGTGTGTACAGGTTGAGCAGACAAATTACATATCGGCAAAAGAAAGCTGTTTTAGAAGGGACGATCTTCTACTGTGTAGACCATAACACCACTGACGAGTGATCGATTCTGTAAAACTGGGCCAATCTACTGGTAAGGTGATGACTATATGAATACATTCATGAGAGGAGTCCAAAATGAATTGTAGTAGAACAACCTCATTTGTGAATAGGTCATCGACTTCTTGTACATTACAGTGCTCAAGAAGTGTCCTCTTCAGGATAGATTCATGGTAACAGCGGTTGGTAACAGCGGTTGGTAACAGCGTTGCTCAGTGAGTGCAGGACATTTGATAAGAAAATGCATCACATCCTCTTAATAGTCCAGGAGCAAGATCCCACAAGGGGCCTAAATAAGGACTTGGTTCACCCTCCACTACATACAAGGTTTGACACCATAAGTAGTTAGTATGGACCCTCTAGATCACTGCTAGGTAGGTAGTGGACTCAAATTGTGGTATCACTTTTTTTTTACAGGTCATTTTATGTATGGACGTATAATCGCATAAAATCACAAAAAATAGGACAACATTAAGGGGTAGGGGAGATATAAACTCCAAGAACTCAACTTTTACTCGTGATTTTGAATTCATTTTGGTATCAATATGTAGCTAAATGATTTTCCTAACTTTCTAGTATTATTTTTAAACAAAAACAGGTTTCATTTGAGCATATTTGGAAGTATATAGTCCATAAATGAGTGGTAATCTAATTTTTTAAACCATATGTGTAAAGTTTGACATTGGCCTCAAATCTCACAACTATACCACTTTATATTTTCAAAATTGATTCAGTTTCCATTTTTAATTTTTTAATTTAAATTTCAATGTTTTGTTTTGTTTTTAATGTTAAGCATATCAAGGAAACATTATTGTAACAGTTCCAATCATTATAATATGTATGAGTTCGTTGGGGTGTCTGTGGGACGAGGTGTGTGTGGGGTGCTGGGTGTACATAGGGTATGTGTGGGGGTGAGGGGAGGGGTGTGTGTGTACATGTCTTAATATGTCACTACATGTACACTGCACCAACTTCCATTTACAAAATCCGTTAAGTTTCCATTGATGTAATATTTTGAATATTTATGTGTAGGACGTGAGTAACCACTGGGAAAAAGACAAAAAAATGTTTAAAAAACCCCAAAAAACCCAACAAAAACTGATGTTGATTTCCCTCGTATATCAGCATAACATAGAAAAATATTAAGGGTAGGGAAAATAAATCATCCGAACTCAATATTTTACTCATGATATTGACTTCATCTTGGTATTAATTCTATTGAATTCAATTCAATATGTAAATCTAATTGATTGTTCTAAATTTTTAGTATTATTTTAAAGCAAAGCGACCATTAGTTGTCAGGTAGATACACAGACACTGTGAGAAAAGGGCACGCTTTCTATGTCTAACAGCGTAAATATGACAATATTAAGGGGTAGGGGAAATATATATAAGCTGCCATAACTCAACTTTTACTCATGAAAATGAATTCATCTTGGTATCAAAATGTATCTAAGTGATTGTTCTATCTTTCTAGTATCATTTTAAAGCAAAGCAACCATTAGTTATCAGACAGATATACAGAAACTGTGAGGAAAAGGTAACTTTTCTATGTCTAACAGCGTGAAAATGACAATATTACGGGGTAGGGGAAATTTATAACTGCCATAACTCAACTTTTACTCATGAAAATGAATTCATCTTGGTATCAAAATGTATCTAAGTGATTGTTCTAACTTTCTAGTATTTAATATTTTAAAGCAAAGCGACCATTATCTGTCATGTCGATACACAGTATGTGTGAGGTAAAGGTAACTATTCTATGTCTAACAGCATAAATAAATCAGTATGACAATATTAAGGGGTAGGGGAAATATAAACTGCCACAACTCAACTTTTACTCATGAAAATGAATTCATCTTGGTATCAAAATGTATCTAAGTGATTGTTCTAACTTTCTAGTATCATTTTAAAGCAAAGCAACCATTAGTTATCAGACAGATATACAGAAACTGTGAGGAAAAGGTAAGTTTTCTATGTCTAACAGCGTGAAAATGACAATATTACGGGGCAGGGGAAATGTAAACTGTCATAACTCAACTTTTACTCATGAAAATGAATTCATCTTGATATCAAAATATATCCAAGTTATTGATCTAGCTTTCTAGTATTATTTTAAAGCAAAGCAATCATTATTTGTCAGGCAGATATACAGAAACTGTGAGGAAAAGGTAAATTTTCTATGTCTAACAGCGTAAAAAGACAAAAATAAGGGGTAGGAGAAAATTATAACTGCCATAACTCAACTTTTACTCATGAAAATGAATTCATCTTGGTATCAAAATGTATTTAAGTGATTGTTCTAACTTTCTAGTATTATTTCAAAGCAAAGCGATCATTAGTTGTCAGGTAGATACACAGTAACTGTGAGGAAAAGGTAAATATTCTATGTCTAACAGCTTATGACAATATTAAGGGGTAGAGGACATATAAACTACCATAACTCAATATTTACTCATGAGAATGAATTCATCTTGGTATCAAAATGTATCTAATTGGTTGTTCTAACTGTCTGGTATTATTATAAAGCAAAGCAATCATTAGTTGTCAGGTAGTTACACAGAAACTGTGATAAGAAGGTACGTTTTCTATGTCTAACAGTATAGATATGACAGTATTATGGGGTAGGGGAAATGTAAACTGCCATAACTCGACTTTTACTCATGAAAATTAATTCATCTTGGTATCAAAATATATCCAAGTGATTGGTCTAGCTTTCTAGTATTATTTTAAAGCAAAGCGACCATTATTTATCAGGCAGATATACAGAAACTGTGAGGAAAAGGTAAATTTTCTATGTCTAACAGCGTAAAATGACAATATTAAGGTGTAGGGGAGATTTATAACTGCCATAACTCAACTTTTACTCATGAAAATGAATTCATCTTGGTATCAAAATGTATCTGATTGGCTGTTCTAACTTTCTATAAACAAAGCGATCATTAGTTGTCAGGTAGATACACAGAAACTGTCAGAAGAAGTCATTTTCTATATCTAGCAGCGTAAGGGACCGTTCACAAACACTAGTCTTGTAAGGGGGAGGGGCCTGATGCAAAAACATTTCATCGCAACAAATTTTTCGTCCCCCCTTTACAGACCTCAAAAATTTTAGGGCCCCCTTTTTGACATATAAATTATAGGTCAACCCCATAGAAAATCATATAAACTCAATTTTTCCAGGAAAATTTTTGGTCATTTTTTTCAGGCCCCCCCCTTAGGAGGGTCACAAATTTTCAGACCCCCACTTTTTGCATCAGGCCCCCCTTACAAGTGTTTGTGAAACGGTCCCTAAATATGACAATATCAAGGGGTAGGGGAAATATAAACTCCCATAACTCACCCTTTACTCGTGATATTGAATTCATCTAACGTTCCAGTATCATTAGTTGTTATGTAGATACAAAGGAAATGTGAGAAAAAACTTCCATGTGTAACAGTGTCAAATATGATAATATTAAGGGTAGGGGAAATATTACCATAACTCAACTTATTAACTGTGAAAGGGAACACGGGAATACAAATCGTTGCACTTTGAATGTAGTATTTGATTGAGGTTTCTTACGTTAATTGGTGCAATTGGACCTTTTTTAAAATTTGACCTTTATGATATTTTTGATATATTCGACGTTATAACCCCTGAACTAAGCTTCGTAGAACTATGACAATTGTCTTTTTTTTAATTCTTAGCGATGAGAGGAACAATTTGAGATTACAACATGATAGGATCATTTTTTAGTATTGGCCCCATTATGACCTTCAACCCCTTGTGGGAAACTTAATTGCTTTTAAAATAATGCCAGAAAATGAGAACAATCAAATAGCTACATATTGATACCAAAATGGAATTCATTTTCGTCAGTGAAACCCCTTAATATTGTCATATTTTACGCTGTTAGACATGGAATATCATAACATTTTCATACATTTTATGTCTATCTACCGGACAACTAATGGATTAATTGCTTTTAAATAATACTAGAAAGTTAGAACTATCAAATAGCTACATATTGATACCAACATGAATTCATTTTCATCAGTAAAACTTGAGTTTGGGTGATTTGTATGTCCCCTTACCCCTTAATAGTGTCATATTTTACGCTGTTAGACATTGAATATTAACATTTTCATACATTTTATGTCTATCTACCGGACAACTAATGGCTTAATTGCTTTTAAAATAATACTAGAAGGTTAGAATTATCAAATAGCTACATATTGATACCTAAATGAATTCATTTTCATCAGTAAAACTTGAGTTTGGTGATTTGTATGTCCCCTTACCTCTTAATATTGTTATATTTTACGCTGTTAGACATTGAATATTAACATTTTCATACATTTTATGTCTATCTACCGACAACTAATGGCTTAATTGCTTTTAAAATAATACTAGAAGGTTAGAACTATCAAATAGCTACATATTGATACCCAAATGAATTCATTTTCATCAGTAAAACTTGAGTTTTGGTGATTTGTATGTCCCCTACCCCTTAATATTGTCATATTTTACGCTGTTAGACATGGAATATCAACATTTTTCTCATATTGTATGTTTAACTACCTACCTGACAACTAATGGTTTAATTGCTTTTCAAATAATGCCAGAAAATGAGAACAATCAAATAGCTACATATTGATACCAAAATGAATTAATTTTCATCAGTAAAACTTGAGTTTGGGTGATTTGTATGTCCCCTTACCCCTTAATATTGTCATATTTTACGCTGTTAGACATTGAATATTAACATGTTCATACATTTTATGTCTATCTACCGGACAACTAATGACTTAATTGCTTTTAAAATAATACTAGAAGGCTAGAACTATTAAATAGCTACATATTGATACCGAAATGAATTCATTTTCATCAGTAAAACTTGAGTTTGGGTGATTTGTATGCCCCCTTACCCCTTAATATTGTCATATTTTACGCTGTTAGACATTGAATATCATAACATTTTCATACATTTTATGTCTATCTACCGGACAACTAATGGATTAATTGCTTTTAAAATAATACTAGAAGGTTAGAATTATCAAATAGCTACATATTGACACCAAAATGAATTCATTTTCATTAGTAAAACTTGAGTTTGGGTGATTTGTATGTCCCCTTACCCCTTAATATTTTACGCTGTTAGACATTGAATATCATAACATTTTCATACATTTTATGTCTATCTACCGGACAACTAATGACTTAATTGCTTTTAAAATAATACTAGAAAGTTAGAACTATCAAATAGCTACATATTGATACCGAAATGAATTCAATTTCATCAGTAAAACTTGAGTTTGGGTGATTTGTATGCCCCTTACCCCTATTGTCATATTTTACGCTGTTAGACATTGAATATCATAACATTTTCATACATTTTATGTCTATCTACCGGACAACTAATGACTTAATTGCTTTTAAAATAATACTAGAAAGTTAGAACTATCAAATAGCTACATATTGATACCAAAATGAATTCAATTTCATCAGTAAAACTTGAGTTTGGGTGATTTGTATGCCCCTTACCCCTTAATATTGTCATATTTTACGCTGTTAGACATTGAATATCATAACATTTTCATACATTTTATGTCTATCTACCGGACAACTAATGACTTAATTGCTTTTAAAATAATACTAGAAAGTTAGAACTATCAAATAGCTACATATTGATACCAAAATGAATTCATTTTCATCAGTAAAACTTGAGTTTGGGTGATTTGTATGTCCCTTACCCTTAATATTGTTATATTTTAAAATAAATTGCTTTTAAAATAATACTAGAAAGTTAGAACTATCAAATAGCTACATATTGATACCGAAATGAATTCAATTTCATCAGTAAAACTTGAGTTTGGGTGATTTGTATGCCCCTTACCCCTTAATATTGTCATATTTTACGCCGTTAGACATTGAATATTAACATTTTCATACATTTTATGTCTATCTACCGGACAACTAATGGATTAATTGCTTTTAAAATAATACTAGAAGGTTAGAACTATCAAATAGCTACATATTGATACCAAAATGAATTCATTTTCATCAGTAAAACTTGAGTTTTGGTGATTTGTATGTCCCCTACCCCTTAATATTGTCATATTTTAAGCTGTTAGACATGGAATATCAACATTTTTCTCATATTGTATGTTTAACTACCTGACAACTAATGATTTAATTGCTTTTAAAATAATGCCAGAAAATGAGAACAATCAAATAGCTACATATTGATACCAAAATGAATTAATTTTCATCAGTAAAACTTGAGTTTGGTGATTTGTATGTCCCTTACCTCTTAATATTGTCATATTTTACGCTGTTAGACATTGAAATATTAAGATTTTCATACATTTTATGTCTATCTACCGGACAACTAATGACTTTTTTGCTTTTAAAATAATACTAGAAAGTTAGAACTATCAAATAGCTATACATATACCAAAATGAATTACTTTTCATCAGTAAAACTTGAGTTTGGTGATTTGTATGTCCCCTACCCCTTAATATTGTCATATTTTACGCTGTTAGACATGGAATATCAACGTTGGTTTGTACATCCCCTAACCTTTAATATTGTCAAATTTTACGCTGTTACACATTGAAAAATTAACATTTTTATCATATTGTATGTCTATCTTATGGTTTTTCTGTTAAAAATAATACTGGCAAGTTAGAACAATCAATTAGCTACGTGTTGATACCAAAATGAATGCATTATTATGAGTAAAGGTTGAGTTATGGTGGTTTTTATTTCCCCTACCCCTTAATAATGCGATATTTGACATGGTTATACATAGAAAAGTAACCTTTTCTCACATTTTATGGCTATCTACCTGACAATTAATGTTTGCCTTGCTTTAAAATAATACTAACACGTTTGAACAATCAATTAGCTACATATTAATTCCAAAATTAATTCATTATCATGAGTTGAAGTTGAGTTATGATGGTTTATATTTCCCCTACCCCTTAATATTGTTACACACGCTGCTACATGTGGAAAAGTAACTATTTTTTTACATTTTTAGTCTATTTTCCTGACAAACAGCGGTTGATCTCACCCGCACATATAAATATTCAAATGAATACATGAATGGCAACTTACCAAACAAATTTTGTTAATAGAACTTATATAGTTCAGCCGAGTGACATATTAAGACATGTAAAACACCCCAACCCTGAACCCTATACACACCCCGCACCCACACCCACATACCCACACCCCCCCCAAACCCACAAAAACACAAACCAACATGCAAGCAAACATGCACATACATAAATATTTGAACCAGAACATCAAAGTTTTCCTAGATATGCTTGATATTAAAAACAAAATTAAAAAATGGAAACTTGATTAATTTTGAAAACAGAAATTGGCACAATAGTAAAATTTGAAGCCAATGTCACAAAAACACCCACCCTACGCATTGTTGTGAAAAATCTGATTTTTCACTAGTGTATGGACTGGTCACTTCCAATCATGATCAAATGAAACCTAGGTTTGCTTTCAAATAATACTAGGCAATTAGAACAATCAATTAGCTACATATTCATACCAAAATAAATTCATTATTATGAGTAAAAGTTGAGTTATGGGAATTTATATCTCCCCTACCCCTTAATTTTGTCCTATTTTTGTGATTTTATGCGATTATACGTCCATACATAAAATGACATGTAAAAAAAAAGTGATACCACAATTTGAGTCCACTACCTACCTAGCAGTGATCTGGAGGATCCATACTAACTACCTATGGTGTCAAACCTTGTATGTAGTGGAGGGTGAACGAAGTCATTTTTTTGAGGTTGCTGCTCCTGTACTATAACAGGTTGCGTCGCAGTTGTGTTGATTGAATTTAGCCCTATTGGCTTGAAGTATGTAGGTGCCAGTCAATAATCTTGCCTTTACAGCTGCCTTCTCTACTTCACGGACATCAGAAGGTAGTGAGCTCCAGACATGATGAGGTGAACCTAGTCTACATGCATCTATATTCAGGAACCTCAAGCTGGATTTCGAGTCATGATCAATCTTCCATTGGTTTTGCCAATAAGATGAGACTGCTCTTGTAATATCAGCTTTCCAGACAGCCTTAGAGGGAGGATTCTCCATTAGGTAGTACATTGTATGGTGTCGCCATGTTGTCCTTGGCAAGGACACTTTTCACTATCATGAACCAGCTCTTGCTGTTGTTGTTTTGATGGCCAGCTGTCTCTTCGCTATTTGGTGCTCAATACTATTGGGTTGTCTGACAATACTCCCAAACAGAGTCAGGATAGCAGAGTCGATGTGTGCTTCAATAGGTTTCGCCCCGAGTAGTGCATAAACAGCTGTATTAGCAGGCGGCGGTTTTTAAGGCAGAAACTGTATCTGTCGTAGTTGTTTTCTATGAAAACACTCAATGCGGGCAAGGTTCTTGACGTTGAACGTCATAATCTCAGCCCCATACATCATTCTGGGTATAGCGTAGGTACAGATTAGATGATATGCAAGGTGAGGAGCCAAACCATTTTTACCATGCAGTCCAGCACCCATGAGAGAATATGTTACTCTCCTACCCATCTTTATCATCTCATCGATATTAGGCTCATTTTTCTTGTTTCTTACAATGCCAAGATGAGTTGCTTCCGGTGGGGTTGGAATAGGTTGATCACCGATGACATATTTGATCTCATCATTTGTGTGGTATTTGATGGTTGCACTCTTAGTTGGGTTGATCATGTATCTGTGATCTCTACTGTATTGTTGCACTTGATCAAGTAGGATTTGACCCTCAGTTGGATTTGAAGCAACAATGGCAATATCGTCTGCACAAGTAGGTGCTGGAATATAAGATGTTCCAATCGCATAACCAATCTTCTGATTCTGCATTTGGTCAAGCAGGCTGTTTGTATAGATCTTGTAACTAGGTGCAGAAGTAATTCCTCCTTGTCTGACTCCCTGCTTTACCTCAAATTGTGCAGAGAGACAGTTATTCCACTTAACCATCGAAGCAGTGTTCTGGTACATAGACTGAAATGCCAACCATAACTTCCCGTCACTCCAGCGTCGTACATCTCATTCAATAATATGTCATGATCTACAACGTCAAAAGCTTTCGAGGCATCTAGCAGAGTGACGTGAATTGCCTTCTTGTTATCAGCAGCATCATTAATTGCCTCAGACACTAGCAGAGCTGCATTCATGGAAGATGTTGCTTTAGTAAAACCTCTCTGCATATGATTCTGGTTCTTTAGCATGATAGGTGCAGCCCTTAGTAGCCATGCCTTCTCAACAACCTTCATGATGATAGAAGTTACAGTTATGCCACGGTAGTTTGTTGGATCTTTTGGATCTTTGCCTTTCTTCAGTACAGGCGTCAGAACACCACATTTGAGCATGTCTGGAATCTGCCCCGATTTGAGAATATAGTTGACAATATTGGTAAGGGACTTGATAACTTGATCACCACCAAACTTAAGATGCTCTGCAGACAGGTCATGAAGATCGGCAGCCTTTACATTTAAAAGAGAATGAATGATGGTCTTCATTTCATCATTTGTGATAAGGTCAATCTCGCCATCTTCTGAAGAGAGGATGTCATTGATCAGGTTTCTATTCAATTGATGTCATTATCAGCGCAGAATCTGATGAGATGCATGTCTCTTGATGATGGAGTGTTCCTTTAAGCATTTAAGTCCCCCATAAGAATAAGATGATGTGTAGAACCATACTTCTGAAAAATTTCCTCCACCTCATCTAGCGTATCATCATAGTCAACCTCGCTGTATTTACCTCTACAAGGGAGGTAAGTGTTGATAACACATATTTGCTCAGATTCCAAGTTAATCTCAATGCATACCACACATTTACCTCCATCAGGCAGCTTCTTGACACAATGATCGAGATTTTTATTCCACAACAGAGCAACACCACTATAGCCTCTTGGGCGATGAAAAGGAGAGATTGGATTATCATCATCGACAGATTTAATGAAGGCGCTGAAATTGCAGTTAACTTGGGAAATATCATCTTGCTCAAAGTTAAAGAGCCAGTGTTCTTGTAGACCCACAACATCAGATTTCTCCAGCATATAATTCACAGCAATAGTATTGCTCCGGATGTTCTTTATGTTGAAAGTAGTGAGAGTCAGACTTGATTTCCCAGAATCAATTGCAGAATGGCTAGTGTTAGCACTAGCAATCTCCTTCGTTATTTCTGTGTGTTTTGGATCCAGCCCATCTCTAAAAAATACTGCTGGCTTGTTGGGTTTCGTCCGGTCTAGCTTGCCACATATGTTTTTCTTATGCATGTGAGTTGCTTCAGTATTACCTCCTGTTGTTGGCCCATCTGTACCAATAGCTTCACTAGTCATAACAGATTGGAAGGACTTCTCTCCATGCGCATAGTCCACCACATATCTCTCTGCACATGTATTGGCTTTAGATCTACATGCTTCATTAGAGTAGAACTGAGATGTTGTGCTGGTAGGGTTCAGCTTGGTTTGGATTTCACTGCTCGTGGGATCAGTCAACGGGCTATGAGTGATGCCACTGCCAGATTTACCACAGTTTAGCCTTATGTCATGTATGAAACGGTGCAGATTGTCATCGCTAGGTTTTACTTGCTCTATATGACCATTAGAATCATGATCGGCTTTATTCGATCTGCTTATTAATACCTTTCAAGTTCCATATCCTGCATGTAGGATCCATCCATATTCGGGATATACGGTTGTAGATTTTCAGCGTATATGGAGACATTCTGGTCAGGATCACTCATAGAAACATCATGCGACATATTGACATGATCTCCAGTACCATTTCTTCGCAGCTCACTACCAGTGTCCTCATCGTTGTGTTTTTCGCCATCAAGTCTCGATGCCTCACTGTCACAATTAGATTTTCTCAACTCATCTTGCTGTATTCTGTCATCATCATCACGCTCTGCCAACCTTATACCAGGTCTATACGCACTCTTCTCCACTCTGCACTCTTCCTTCTCATCAATTACGGGTCTCATTTCATGTGTATAAGCACCCGTCCTTGACCTGCGCAGTCTGTAATCTATCTCCTTCTCACCATTAGCATTTGAGGGTCTCATACCAGTCAGTCTGAGCATTTTGTACTCATTCTCCTTCTCACTATCACCTCTTGCAAATCTCATACCTGGTGAACAATCACCAGTCCTCAATCCGCGCAATCTGTACTCTTCCTCCTTCTCGTCATCATTCCTTGCAAATCTCATACCGGGTCTATATGCACTCTTCCTCATTCTGCGATTGTTCACCACATAGGTATCTTGTTTGCCAGAGCTTGATTTATTATACGTTTTGGATATAGGATTGGATTGAGTCTGTGAAGCACCCTTCAGATCTTTCCTTTGGCCACTGTTGCTACCTGTATTTAGAATAAACTCCTTTCTTGCGACGCTGTATTTATCACCATCATGTCTGGTCATCATTTTGTCATCATTAAATTGCTTTAACTTGACTTGTTTGTTCCTATCTTGATCATGATTCTTTGGATACCTCATGTCGGGTCTCCATCTAGTCATCTTCATATTACAACCATCATTTCCTCTCATCAAACTCACATCAGGTCTATACAAACTTTTCCTCATTCCATAGTAATCTTCATTATTCACCATTGCAGAACTCATATCAGGTCTATACGCATTGTTGTTCATCCTGTCACGGTTTACCACCTCTTGAATGTCAGTGTCAGATCTCTTGGCAGTCTCAGATGTATAGATGGACTCACTTCCTGAAGCATGTTGCAGTTCTTTCACTTGGGCACTTGGGCACTCCACACTGTTCCCAATCATTACATCATTAGATTTTCTTACCATGACAGGCGGGATTCGGTTATCCTCAAGAGTTGCATGTCTCGTACCTGGTCTATAGTTATTCTTCCTACTGTCACGATTACGAATTCTCCTTCTGTTGTTTTTCTTTCTTTCAGGAAACATGGAGTGCATGTATTTGCGATCATCCTCATTCCGAATACTGGTACCAACGACAGCAGTATTTATATGTTGAGATGTGAAACTTTGCGAATTATTTGAAAATTGTCCAGTATAGGGAGTACAATTAGGAGGAGTATGGCTGTCATACTGGACAGGGTTGGTCACATTGGCACTACTCCGCTGCATTCCATTCGGTTTCCCATAAGAGTTCAGAAAATCAGGAACATCTCCCATGGGACGAGTATCTGATCTCTCATGATCAGTATATTCTTGTCCATCATGTGCATTCCTTCTGAATTGGGATTGGTCATGATTACCAGTGTGTATACTATGTTGATCGTTGCAGTTCCATCGCGGAGAAAGTGGATGACGATTATGTGACTCAATGTTTTTGTCTATCTGATACATACATGAGGTACCACCCTCAACTTGATCTTGATGCACAGCAGGCTTAGCAGAGTCTATCCCTCCATACATAGCCTGATCTTGTTGTTTACAAACATTGTGTATATAAGGTTTCATCAATGGAGTTGCCATAGGATGGTAAGCTGACTGAGCTCTACCCTTGTAGACTCTTTTGGGAGTCTGGAGTTGCTGATTGCTAAGTTCACTGTCATTACTGTGTTTTCTATTGCTAGCTACACAACATGAATGCCCATGATGAGACTGTTTATAAGTACAAGTATGATGCATTCTCTCACTATTTCTGTGAAGGCTGTCTGTTGAACCAGTACCAAAGATAAGCGCAGTACAGTCTTGATGTTTGACATTCACAAGAATATCCATTTTCATACAAGTTCTTTGTCATAGTTGGCGAGTTATGGTTTTGATAATGCAAGTCCAGTGGTAAACAACTGCAGTTGTAAGCCTGTTTTCCACGCAGATTGATCCTGCATTTATCTTTTTCAAGATTACTAAGTCTTTGTTTTATGTTTTCCATTTCCAAAGTGTTAATTCTCTGGATAATGCCCGTCATCTCTAGGGTCTTACTATTCTGTAGACTGGGCTGACATGAAGCAACATTAACAGGAGTAGTAGAGCTTAAAAGTCTAGATTTTGATTTAATACTTTCATTCCTTTCCAGCTCTTTGATACGCTCTTCCACCTTACTTTGGCATTTTGAATATCACTTCAAAGTATATCAAATTATTCGTCTACGCCAAGGATCACAAATATGTAATTGTTTTCTCAATAGGACATATGGTTCAGAAATTATGTGCTGCAACAGGTCAAGGGTCAATTTCCAGTTTGTATAGGGGTCAAAAATTAAAGTTGTTCCTATTGTCGTGAAAACAATGGCAAAAAAGGAATTCAAAAACATAATAGTTTGCACCATCTACAATACAAAGTTACTAAAATAGAAGATAACCAAGGTCAGACACCATAAGTTTCCATTTGATCCTATTGAGATTATTAACCTATGCAGCCTTTATATCCGTAACTCATCAACCAGACATCGGAGCTGATGTAAACTATTATATTTCAGAATTTGTTTTAGTAGATAAACAATTTGCTACAACTTTCACGAAATTCAGAGTAACTTTAATTTTTGACCCCTATACAAACTGGAAATTGACCCTTGATCTGTTGCGACACGTAACTTCTGAACCATAGGTCGTATTGAGAACAAAATTACATGACTTTTTTTTTTGTGTGATCCTTGGGCATCTTGGATATACTTTGATGTGATATTTGAACACACTTTCAATTTTTGACCTCTTTATAACCTATATTATTGCAAAATATTCTTTGCAAATATTTTGTCAAACATTTTGTGAACAATTAAATAAAATTATTTTAGAATGTTTTATACCCTTTATATAGTGCCTGAAATTTAAGTGTTTTCTCTCAAATGTTTTGTGTTTGTCGGGAGATGAGTGTATGTTTGTCAAATTCCCAAAAAGGGTATATTTTGGAGCACCAGTTAAATGTATGTAAAATGACCTACAAATTTAAATTATAGGTTAAAAAACTGAACTTCCCCCCTGCAGGGCTTGTACATCAATATTTCTGTACATGTGCATTATTTTGTACAATCTCACTCCCAACAAGTGATATGCATTTATTAACTTATTTCACACACAAGAAAAAATTCCATACTTTTTACTATTTTGATAACAAAATTGACATTAAAAATATTAGAAAATACAAGCAAATATAATACATTAACCAGCATTAGATGAATTCTATCCGTTTTATTACAGCAGCCCATGAAACCATTTATCCTTACAAGGGATGCGGTACAAGCCCAAGTATTTGGAGCCGGTTATCCTAGTATACCAACCATGACATTAGATGAATTCTATCAAAAAGAGATTAGGGAAGGAAAGATCAAGCTAGACTCACAGTAAGTGCCACCGCATGTCATGTTTGTCTCATTATCTGTTTGCATGTTTACGGGAGTTTATCAGGGCTGGTGAGACAGGGAAGGGGGAAAAATTCCCAAATTGCCCCACTACTAAAATTACTTCACTGGAGCAAATGCATGTGAAAATTTGCAATTTTAATGTTAAAATGGGCCATTATGAGGACACCAGACCAAAGGAAGATCATTAAAATGTGTGTAAAATTTGATCCCGGTATTTCAAGCCAGCTTGTTTAGTATTTTATTGTTAACGGAGGAATATATTACGAGATTTAAGGGCTGGGGTATGAACGTTTGGACATTATTTATTTTGGGACATCAGAACACATCAGACATATCGAATTGCATTCTGAATACGAAGAATGTCATACTGATATCAAATAATTTAGATTTTTTGAAATTCGCAATTTAATACACATTTTATGGCAAATCATTAAAGATTGATATTTTGATATTTAACAGTACTTGAAGTAAACTTTATAAATCTGATGATTTATACTTAAAGTGTATGTAGGTGGGATGAAAAGCCCGACGATCAATTGAAAATTTTGACCTTTTCATTATTGAAGATATGGATTTTTTTCCCAAAACACCAAAAAAAATTAGGTCTTTTGGGGAAAAAATCCATATCTTCAATATGAAAGGTCAAAATTTTCAATTGACCGTCAGGCTTTTCCTCCCTGCTACATACACTTTAAGAATATATCATTAGATTTATATAATTTACTTCGAGGACTGTTATATATCAAAATTTGAAAAATATCAAATTTTATAATTTGTCATAAAATTTGTATTATATTGTGATTTTCAAAAATGAAAATTATTTGATATCAGAAAGACATGCTTCAGATTCAGAATGCAATTCGATAGGTCCGAGGTGCTCTCATGTCCCACAAAAAATACTGTCGAAACGCAATAACGCTCATTTTAGATCCCTTAAGTTGTGCGCTTTGCCAATTTTTAAATGTCACTTGTTTGGCACATTTTGGAATAACATTAATTATCAGTTATTAACCATTATTTTACAGTTTTGATGAAATGTTCTCCCAAATAGAAAAAGAAATCATCTGCTGATTAAAATGCTTTTCACTTCAGAGTTCCATGTATGAGAAAATTTGCTTGAAATGACCTATTCCAAAACTGTTACAAGGAATTAGTAGTATTGAATGACTGTGCAGTACTATTGGTTGGCCTAATCTGGCTTCAGTGTAGCTTCTATTCCATTTGTTTATTTCTTTCTTTATTTGCAGTAACCCAACACCTGTTAGTGAAAGACAACAAGCTGAAGACCAGGAAATAAAGAAAGAGACACAAATAGAGACTGATGACCCAGAGGCACTGGCTAAAGCAAGACAATGGGATGATTGGAAAGATGGTAAGCCAAATGGGACATAATAAAACATATGTGATGCGATCAAGCTAAATCAGTCAGAAATAGGAAATATTGATTTTGAAATACAGCCAAACAAAGGAAATATTTCCTTTTGTTTCATGTTGTTTTGGAAACTCTTTTAATTGCTTATATCTTTGAAACTGGTTGTTCAATATCAATGGGATTTTCTGCAAAATCCTGCTTTAAAAATGCTTTTACTATCCTATAAGAAACTGAAAATTTAATATTTCTGAGTTCCGAATGATTTTGTTTGATCGCATCACATATTGTGTTACTTGTTGCTTTCATTATTATCAATACACAATTTTGTCGGCAAAAATTGACTGTTGTCATCAAAACCAAGTGATTGTCGGCAAATGAATGTAACGGGCACCAGAATGGCTGGTCTTAATAATAGGTGCATAAATGTTTGGAAGATAAAGAAAGAATAACTAATTATTTACTATGGTGGAACCTGGTGAAAAAGTTTGTTTATTTAGAATAACTAATATAGAGAATACAATAGATAGTTAGATAATAGATAGTTAGATAATAGTGTTAACAAATATATAAGAGAGAGAGAGTGAGGGAGAAAACTTTTAAGGACTTAATTTAATAATGTTTACTGAAGGACCTTAGTGAATAGGCTGGGATTTAAGGTATTTGCATTTTGCTTATCTGACAACAATAGGGCATTCTTTACTTTCTGGAAGCTTCTCATCTCTACCATCTCTTTTACAAGTTTTTAAAAGTAGTTTTAATATGCATTATATTTTGTATTTAGGGATAAGAGGTAATCTGTTGAAGAGTTTGAAATTTAATTTTGTTTATCTGGGTTTGTGATATGCAAGTCACTTCCATCCAAGATTCCAACTGATAAACATCAAAACTTCCATCTGAGCCTCCAACTGCTCAACATCAACACCAGCTTCGTCTTAATATCATATTATCATTAATTGCATCCATCTTCAGGAATATTGTTTATACTTATTATCATCTTATTAAAGCCGGATCATAACATCATATATCTACAAGTTTTCCATCTGTGTATTAATTATTGCGTAGCGGAATTTTTCCACCCCGTTACATGTAGTCAAAGCTATCTGTGATTGTCGGCAAATTGCAAGAGTCATATAAAATATTACTGTGTTACGAAATTGTGCTGTTGTTACGTTATAGAGCTATTGTTAATGTTACAGTAGTTACTAATTTAAAAAAATTTGTTAGAAAAATTTTTGACCCCTACCTCCCCCTACAATTCACAAACTATTTCCGACGGCAAAACATGCTGTACACCCCCGAATCATATTGGTCTAGTGACGCCCCTGACTAGAACTACTCTTCACTCCACTGAGGTTATTTTGCCCTGTGTTCTAGTAAAATTAGTGTCATCACAAGTAAATAACCCACAGTAAGCCATCATTGGCTACTAAGAACCTGTTCACACCACTGATTGCATTACATTGCATTTAGTCATTAATTTATAGATGATTCAATTTCTTTTACACACATGCACATTTTCCACACAATAGGATCCATAACTTCCAAGTTCCTCCTACTTTTTGAAATAAATGGAAAAAATAATTTACAAAATGTAAAATGATATGTGTCGTAGTACTTGTACATGAAAGAAGAGAAACAATACAGACCTGTGATTCTTGTGTTTGTGGAATGGGCAGTAGAAATGTGCTTTTATTTTAATGACAGTTCATTGGTGAGGTTCTTTTGTTTTCAATTTTCAGATCATAAACGAGGCTGGGGAAACCGGGAGAATATGGGATGAATGGCAGGCAGCTTCACTGTGATTACAAGGATGTAGAGTATGATGAAATTATTGGCAGGCATCCTCCTTCAGCTTACAAGAAGACTTGTATCACTGTAGATATGGAGCATCCTGTAACACAGTGGTTCCCAAACTGGGTCACAATCTATTTCAAAAGGGGTTGTGAGACTTGCCGGAAAACTTTAAAAAAAGTACATTTCCATGCATTAACATGCAGAGTACCATCGTATTGGTCATGTAACATTGCAATTGCAAATTTGTGCATGCTTTGTGTGTATTTGTCCCTGTAAAGTGAACTAAAGTCATTCTGGGAAGCAGTTCAGCAGCATGACTTGCAAATTGTGCCCCTCTTTGGAAATATTGTCTGGTAAGCCGCTGTCAAGTTTCAGTAAGTAGCAGCATTTGTAATTATGCTGTGGGTCGTGCCATATTTTGCTTATGAAATTTGAGTTACAGGAAAATAAGTTTGGGAAGCACTGCTGTAACACCTGACTTTCACCTGTTTGTCACAAGAGTTCCATGAAGAGCACATGGACATTGCATTGGTAGCAGGTCTACAAAATGCAAAAAAGGTATTTTCTTATCCCTTGGCCTCCTGGAAGCACAGAGGATCAGGCTTTTGAAATCCATACAGCCCATATGGAAGACTTGATCTTAATCTCCTACACAGGGAATGTAGATTTCAAATGGAGGAACCCATTCAGCTAAACCTTTTGAAATTCACACTCCTTGTGTGGAAGATTAAGGCCATGTATAGGGGGGGGGGGGTTCAAATGATATAATCCAGTTTTCAGTATATGATAGCTTAATGCTTGTATAAGGTAATAATTATTGTAATTATTTTCAAAAATGCCTCCTTTGACCTCATGAACCAGATCATATCACATAGACCAATGCTACGCAGGGATACCTATACCATAGATGTTTATTGCTTGAGCTTTTTAAAGCGAGTCCGAGCCTTCAGGTCATATTTGTCCAGTTTTGGTAATTTTGCTTAAATAATACCGTTTATTTTCCAAGAACACCATTGCAGTTATTGATTTATGGCAATGAATTGGCCAAAACAAGTGTTTGTGCTAGTTTCTCCCTCCCAGGAAAAATCATGCAGAGGTGGAAAAATAAAACCCATTACAATGCGCATTGGGATCTCATACCCATACCTTTCCTTGTGAATGCAGGCTTTATTTTCCTCAATTCTTGAGTACAAATACCACTAGCCCAGACGCAGCTCCGACTTACCTTAATGACAAATACAAGAGCTATAGATAAGTCGGCTTCTGACGTCAATGCCTGGCAGTATGCGCACGCATCGTCACAATTGTCATTGTTATTTGCCTGGCAGTATGCGTGCGCATCATATTTTGTTCAGGGCTTGTGTTTTTAAAATTCCCGCCACATCACAATAAGGCTATTGAACAGTGTATTGGTTGCATGGGGTTCACTCAAGCATATCGATATACCAGTCCCTTGCCTTTGTTGATAAACATTGAGGTCAATTCATCTATAAGGCCAATAAAAAAGACAATTTTTTGGCCTATAAATGATGATATTGACTTATTATTCTCATGAATCAATGGACTTTTCCAGTTGAAATGCGTACACCCTTGTGGAAGACATGACCTCTATCTCCTACACAGGGAGTGTGAATTTCAAATGAATGGGTGGCTCCATTTGAAATCTAAACCCTCTGTTTGAGAGATTAAGGTCATATCTTCAATTGGGGATGTATGGATTTCATTTGGAATAGCCCAATTACTGGAGCAGTAAGATTTGGTATTGAATATCTCTGTATTATGTCTCCAAGGCTGAGTTCACATAGGAGCTATGTGAACTCAGCTTGATTGAATGAGCGTATAGTGAATACCGTATACAGGCTACTCCTATGTGAACTCAGCCTTAGAATGTCAGACCTTTAGGGCGAATTTCTCAACGGGTGGCTTAGCAGTTGACTTGTCTAGTCTCAAGGCTTAAGAGGTCGTTAGACCAGGCTTAACTGAAAACATGTTTCCCGAAGCATGGCTACCATAGCCTCGAGGCTTCGTTAGCCCGTGGGTCAGGCTTGTAGGATTAGCCCCAGGCTTCAGTAATATTTGCATTTCTCGAAACCAGTCTACACAAGCCTGTTAGACCAGGCTTTCAGCGGCTTTTCTTGGCCCTGCCTCAGAGCAGGTCTTAGGTCGTAAGCCTTGGGCTATTTCAATTTACAAATTGTAACACAGTTTTTCTTTCATATTTTTGACGGTCTTTCAATTAACATGAGTAAGCAGTGGTGTAACTAGGGGGGAGCTCTTGCCCCCCCCAATGAAAAAGGTAAAATTAGGCCTACTTCTGAGAGTTATTAATGAACCTCGGCTAGGCTTAGTAGCCTCAAGGCCACCTTAAGACTAATTAGGCTTACTAAGACTCCTGTCGGGAAACTCGCCCTTGGTGTTTTGTGAAATATACCATGTTATACAAATCATGATAGATTTGTAGAGAACGTCAAAAATATGTAGGGCTGTTGTTGAATAGAAGTTACATTGTTGACAATCATCAAATCTCAAGATCGATATTAACAAGTTGTCGACAAAGTCAATAAAGTCAAAATGTTAAGTTCAGAGACACAGCATTTATTTACATCAAAATATTACCATTTGCGCCATAATATGCGCAGCATCAGAATATTATAATCGGCACCACTTACGAATGAAATAGAAGACTGATGTCGTCGGCAGAGTGCTACACTATCGTAAGTGCAGTTTGGACAGTTTTACAGGAGGAGCGTTTTTGTGTTTAGCGTAGCCATTTGTTTTAAGTAACCATAAAATGATATGGGAATGTAAAGCAATTTGATTTTAATAATATAAACTATATAAATGGTGTTAAAGTTAATAAATCGATGAATTATTTACTGATTTAGATGTCGTAAGTGCAACACTATCGTATGTGCCACATACGATAGTGTTACACTCAAATTGAAATGAGTGTAGAGTGCAACACTATCGTATGTGCCACATACGATAGTGTAGCATTCATTGCTAAATTAGGATATGCGTAACATCGGCTCAAATATCGAATATTTTGTCATTTTATGTTTCTTAACAAGTGTTAATTTATTTTGGCACATAATATTTACAATAGCAAGACACCTTTTGCCGTAATGTTATTTCTCAAGATTTATTACTAAATCTAAAACTAAAAACACGGATTTATCGTCTCTATTACCAGTCATGGGAGCTATGGACTTAGCCAGCATGATGACAACGCATACAGCCGTCAGCGTCACAGCCAGTGATGTGTTAGAGACTCTTTTGCACTTACGATGGTGTAGCATTCTGTGATTTTGTTGTTTAGGCCCAATAAAGTAGCGTATGTGGCACATACGATGATCTTGTAGCAAATGAAAAACAAAATTAGCGTGCAAGTGGCAAGAGCATGCATTAATTAAAATTGCATTGCACTTACGATATTTTATTGTATTAATTAAAAAATAATTAAGCAATTTTGAAACTGAAAACCTGGTTTAAAATGTGCGTTTTTATATGGCCTTCCATAATTCGTCAAAATCTCATTTTGGCCAAATATGTTACTTACGATAGTGTAGCACTCTGGCGACGATGTATTTCATGGTAAATAATGGTAATGTAAGCATATCTTACGCTAAATCTCAATTTATTTAATGACTAGTCGACAGTCAGGAAATTGCTTGGTCAACAATATTGTGGACAACAGCCCTACAAATATCGCAATTTGCAAATAAAAATATATATAGAAATATGAATGCAAGTATTTTGTTTGCCTTATGTGGTTTCTTGGTCGTTTTGTCTGCCCATTGAGAGATTGAGAATGAAAATTACCGGTAATGTATATTTTAAATATAACAAACTGCTTTCGGCTATGCTATCATTTTCAAAATGTTCTCACCCACTGCCCCCTAATTGATGTTAAAACAGTCCTTATATCTTGCTTTCACCAAATGCCCCTTAGTGATAGTGTCCAAAGGTGGGATGGGACATGTCCCCCTACATTTCTACAAGGGGAGGGGACATCATCCCTAAAGTCATTATTAGGAAAAATAAAGCAATTGCTCTGTGCATCATCCTTTTTAGCACAAATAACACAATGGGTCCAAACTTGCCAAATTTTAAAACTGAACAAAATATGCTCAATTCCCCAACCCCCATAAATTGTACTGCTTCCCTTGCCAATGATAGTGTCAGTCCTACCGGGGGAAACTCGTCTTTAGAAGTGATAGGTATGTGCCCATTGGCGTCGTGCAAAACCTTTAAATGGGGGTAATTGGGTACAAACAAAATGAAAAACACACACTTACACTTAGGTTGATGGGCAATAGTTGGGTTAATTAGCCTTTATGACCCCATATCCAAATTTGTGCTGCCAATAGGTATCTATCTTATTCTTGAATTCATTTACAGATTTTGCCATTACAACATTTCCTGGGAGACTGTTCCAGTGGTTGACAACTCTTATGGAGAAGAACTTGCTCCTACAGTTCAGCCCTTTCTTCAGTGCTGGTTTAAACAGCTTGTCACTGTGTCCCATGATGATTCTCGTCTCTTGTGAACATAGTCTGCTCCTGAATGCCCTCCAGACCGTTTAAGATTTTGAAAGTCTCAATCAGGTCACCTCTCAATCATCGCCATTCTAGACTGTACAACTTCAACTCTTTCAGCCTTTGGGTGTATTCTTTGGATCTCAGACTTGGAATCAGCTTTGTTGCCCTGCGCTGTACTTTCTCAATCATGTCTATATCCTTCCTGTAGTTTGGGCACCAGGCTTGAACGCAATACTCTAGGTGGGGGCGGATGTACGTCTTGTAGAGCAGACTAAAGCTCTCCTTGTTGAAATACTTAAAGCTCCTCTTGATTATTCTTAGCTTGGTCATTGCTTTGTTGGTTGCTGCAGCACACTGCTTACTTGCCTTCCCATCTTCTGTGATTAAAACTCCCAGGTCTTTCTCCTCACTATCATGGGGTATCTTCTCGCTTCCAAGTTGGTACTCTGAACCACTGTTGGTATTGCCCATATGCATCCTCTTACATTTGCTTGCGTTGAACCGCAGAAGCCATGTCTCTGACCACTTCTGGAGAGAGTTTAGGTCGTTCTGCACTAATCGCCCGTCTTCTTCCTTCATAATATGCCTATAAAGCTTCGTATCGTCAGCAAACATTTTCACGCTGGACTCCACGTTCTCCGGGAGGTCATTTATGTAGAGCACAAATAATATTGGCCCTAATACTGAGCCCTGCGGTACTCCGCTGCATACTTCTGACCAACTTGACTCGCTGTCCCCTACTGCTACTTTCTGCTTCCTTCCAGTCAGGAACTCTTGGATCCATTTCAACACTTTACTATCTACTCCATAGGCTCGCAGCTTAGATAACAATCTCTGGTGGGGTACTGAATCAAAGGCCTTGGAGTAATCAAGATATATTATATCCACTCCTCCTCCTTCATCCAACATACTTGTGATGTCCTCTAGGGTTACAAGAAGATTTGTGAGGCATGACTTGCCCTTGATAAACCCATGCTGGTCCTCTGTGATTTGGTTCAGCTCCTCTACATGGTGCAGAAGGTCCTTTCTAACTAAGGCTTCCATCATCTTGCATGGTATGGAGGTGAGACTGACCGGTCTGTAGTTACCAGGGGGCTTTCTTGGATCCTTTTTTGTATATCGGCACTACTCTGGCTGATTTCCAATCATCGGGTAATTTCCTTCCTCAAGGGACTTCCTGTATATAATATACAAGGGTTTGGCCATTTCCTCAGCACACCTGTTCAATACATGCGGGTTAATACCATCTAGCCCCGGTGATTTATCCGGCTTGAGTTTCTGCATCTGCTCTTTAACATCTTCTTCTGTGAATGTGCATTCAGTCAGAAATACACCATTGTGCCTGGAGTTCAACTCTGGGATATCACCACCAGGTTCCTGTGTGAAGACTGTCTCAAAAAATTTGTTTAAGACATTAGCGGCTTCTTCATCTGTCTTAGTCATCTCTCCCTCTTCATTTTCCAACCTTGATATGCCGGTTTTAACTTTCTGTTTAGCCCTTACATAATTGTAAAACTGCTTTGGTTTCTCCTTGAATTCTTTCATCAGTTTATCTTCATAAGTAGCCTGTGCCTTGTTGATAACTTTCTTTGTCTTATTCCTTTGTTTTGTATACTCCAAATAGTCCTTGTACCGCTGTGTCTTCCTGTACTTCATATACAGCTGGTGCTTCTTCTTGACAGATTTCTTCACATGTGCTTTCATCCATAACGGCTTATTTCTATTTCTTGGCTTCTTTTTCAGCACAAACTTCTCAACTGCATCGTGATACTCCTCTTTAAAACTTGACCAAGCTTCGTCACAGTTTATTGAACTCAGTTTTGAGTTCCAGTCAATATTGGCAAAATGCTGTCTTATTTCTTGGTAGTTTCCTTTGGCATAGTTAAGTTTCTCTCTGTTTGATTTAATTGTCTCTGATTGGCAAATAAACGTCCACACTAGGCTATCGTGGTCACTTTTACCTACTGCTGCAGCGTGTGTAATGGTATCAATTGAGTTTTCATCATCTGTAAAAATCAGATCTAAGAGTGAAGATCTCTGACCCTCTCTGCTTCTTGTAACCTTTTCAACATGCTGAACCAGTAACAAATCTTGTGTAACATCCATGAACCACTGCAAGCATCTGAATTGATACCTGCCATCACTGTGTTTTTCTTCCAATCAATCTCTCGGTGATTAAAATCGCTAAACACCAGCTTGTGTGTAACACAGATTGGAATGTTCTATGCATGTGGCCTTTAACGTACTTGAATTTATTCAGCTGATGCCAGTGCAGACCTGGCGACATCGCTTATCATGCGTGTGAAGTTCCTTTTGTGTAGGCTCCTGCTATTTACAACTATTTGACGCAAACCTTATTTATCGTTAACTATAATATTTGCAAAAAGGGGTCATTAGGTAAACATTAAATAATTTAAAAAAGGACAAGTCACAATTTTCCATCTGAACTCATGTTGAAGACAATGAAATACAAACTCTTGCAAGCTTGTGCAATTAAACATGTTTCTCTTTTAATTTCATTTTTAGTTTTTACAAATTTTTTCATTCTTTTTTACACTTCCATTTTTTTAATGCAAAAAGCGATAAATATTTACAAAATATGTACATATTTTTAACATGATTATCTACACAATATTGACAAATCTGGTGGAAATATACCACTATTTACACCATTATCAAAATATATGTTGCATATCGTCATGAGTTAGGCAGAATGCCCCAATTTGTCTCTTTGTCAAATTTGTTACACATTGAATTAGGCAAAAAATGTTTGTTTCCTGTAGCAGGTCCAAAAAGTCAAATGCAAAATGCGTTTTTTTGGGGTTTTTTTTTAATCCATGTCTTGAAATGGAAAAAAACACCCTTTTTGCTGCAAATTGGGATGAGAATTTACATTGGGTTTCTCCGACACACACACACAAAAAATCATATTTCTGCATATTCAAGAATATTTATATTGTTTATTTGTTGTGTAATGTGTAAATGTTTACTCCAGTAGTGTTTTATATTATTTTTTTGTGATTTTTCCGGGTTTTTTTTCTTTGTAAGTGAAAAAAATTCAAATGCGCACATAAGCCGTCAAAAACGAAATGCGCGCGCGCTACAGGAAACAAACTTGTTTGTTTTTTTGACCTTATAGAACTGGGGATCACACAGAAGAGATCTAGATGGGGTGAATTATTTAATGGCCCTTCATGGTGATAACTGGCCTGATCCCTGTTCTATAATTCAAGAGAACTCATGCGTAACATGAATTTAAAGCCATATTGTAACATTTGCTGAGGAGGATGCCCTCAAGTTTTGTCGAAATTCTGATTTTTACATGCTTGTAATAAACTAACATACACAAATGCAAAAATCAAGGCTTTGGTGCTGTAGTAGTGACAAAATCTGAGATTTTGAATAAAACTGAAAAAGTTGTTTTATTTTTGTTCAAATGTGTTTTTCATTCATTCATTCATTCATATTTTATTTTCATCAATCATCAAAATGCATGTGATACTGTATGTACACAGCATGCATGGAGGTCATAACACATCAGAAGGACTGAACTCGGTCACGATCATAGACAGAGTGACGTGCATTGGCAACATTGTGCGCTCATATTAAACAGCGATTTTCTTTGTTTTACCTAATCTGTTCGAGTCAACGATGAGTCAATGACATTTAACATTTTGTGGAAAAGAAATACATTACAAATCTATTTTTAACGGAAATGTTACAACATGGCTTTAACAAAGAGATGAATAAATATTCGGCACACTGCCCAAATCATAATGATATGAAGCGTTTAGAAAACACCATACGTCATTATAAATAACGGATATAAGCCTTTTCAGCAAAATTGGTGCCCTCCCTAGATTACAAAGGTGTCTTGTCACATAAAATGGGTTATAATGGACAAGACTTTAATCTTCCACACAGGGAGTATGAATTTCAAATGGGGTTACCTGAACTCCATTTGAAATCTACACTCCCTCTGTGGGAGATAACAGTCAGGTCTTCCACAGGGGTATATTGATTTCAACTGGAATAGCCCATCTTTTGGTCTTATGTACAGTAGCTTATACAAGATCCAAAGATCTTAGCTTATACAAGATCCACTCTCACCAAAATGTGTGAATGGGGGCCCAATGAGCCATTCACAAAGGACATACTACTGGCTTGTACAAGGGCGAGGCAAACAAAGAATATCAACTCAGCAGCCAGGATGTCTCGAAACTAACAACTTTGCGACTTTACGCTCATTTTGTGGTAGCAGGTCACAATTTTGCTTTGCGCTGGAGTAATTTAACTCAAAATCTGGAATAAGAATTTTTGGGTGACGCACCTTATTGTTAGGTAGAAAACACAATCTGGTCACACACTATTTAATGTTTACATCAAACAATTATGCTGCAGATTCCATCAGGAATCAGCTAAATCCTATAGGATTTCTGATTTAAATAGTTATTCATTCACACACAAAATAAAATAATATTAGTGTTTCAATGACCATGTTTTATGACCATGTTTTAATGATGTTTTCATGACCATTGTATAACCAGACATTCAAATGTTATTTTACATAGTATTACCCTCAAGAACCATTATTGAAAATCACACACTGTGATTGTCAAAACACAACATGAGAAAGCACAAATTGAAATTATGTACACAGAGAAATAATAAATCCCAAATGAAAGGTGGTTGATCAGATTGACAAGCTCATCCCACCTCCACCAAAATACACATTATTGGTATCAGATAAAAACCTCATAACCCCAGTGAAATTGGTTTTTTTTTTTTGTATGGGCAAAAACATTATGGTACTTTGGTGGTTAACACCCTGGAAGTTACATGTATGTACCATATTCATTCCAATAAGCGCCCATGCCCCAATAAGCGCCCACCCAAGGTATTTTCAATTTGCTAAAGGGTACCATTATTAATGTTGAAGTGACAGATAGACGTCGATACAGTGAAATAGTCCTGTGTAAACTTGCAATACATTTTCTGCTACTAAAACGTCTCAGGACCCTTTTATAACCTACATCAATTTGTCTCTAATAAACGCCCCTTATGAAAAAATTAGGTCAACCAGGTAAAAAGTAAGCGCCCACGCAAAATGACTTTGTTAAGTGCCCAGGGCGCTTATTGGAATGAATACGGTAGTTCTAATGGGTCAATATTGGATACATATTTTTGTTTCACTGGAGTAATTTAACTCAAAACTTGGAACAATAAATTTTGGGTAATGGCCCTTATTGTGATGTAGAAAACACAATGGGCTATTCTTTTGCACAGGGGTGTAGACTTCAAATGGAGTAACCCATTCAGGTAACTTTATTGAAAATACATACTCCCTGTGTGAAAGATTAAGGCCACATCTTCCATAGGGGTGTATGGATTTCAAATGGAATAGCCTACGCTGGTCACACACCTTCAATGTTTACATCAAACAATTATGCCGCAGATTCCATCAAGAATCGGCTAAATCCAATAGGATTTCTCTCAAAGTTATTCTTTCACACACAAAATAACATAATATCAGTGGAACCTGGTTAACACAAAATTGTCAGGGCCTCAGATTTCAGTTATGTTAACATGATTTTGTGTTATCAGGTCGTTATAATGTATAAATATTAGTTGGGGACTTTTTGTGTTAGGCCAAGTAAAATAAATTACATCTATATCGTACCCGCCCTCACGGTTTTTTGGGAGATTTTCAAACATTTTTCTTATTTGCTCCCTTACTTTGTTTCCAAAATTGTTGTGATGAAAAGACATGTTAAGAAGTTCTTGGTTATCATTTATAAACATATTGCAAACACTTTCTTCAAGCTAGGGGTAGGGCTTTGGGGAAATAGCAAAAATATTAGGGGCCTCTACATTTTTGTGAGGTCTTGACAAACCCTTTGCAATTGCAATTTTACACAGATATGAATAGTAAATTTGTAACAAATTAACAAATTATAAGGGCCTTCCCTCGCCATATTTTGAGAAAGTCCGGACGATATAGGCCTATGTGTTATTTATTTTACTAGGCCTTATCAGGAATTTTGTTTTAACATATTTTGTCATTGTGTTAATAAGTTTCCACTGTAACTGATTATACCAATGAGGTCAAATGAAAGAAAACCCCACTAATACTATCTTGGCCATTTAACTATTTATCATAATAACTTATACAAAATTTCCCTGTTTTCCTAAAAACACAATAAATTTGTTCAATTCCAATTAGGTGCAGGTTGTAACATTAGATTCTAAAGTCCCATATATGATTTAATTAGCACCCATCCCTTGGTGTTCCCTACAGAATTTTTCAAGAGACATCTGTCTAAGCGTACACTTTACAATGCACCTGTACATACAACTAAATTCCATCAAATATCTGAATAAAATTACCTTAAGGGCAGAATAATTGGAGAAATATTCCTCCACACCCAAATTTGAGATTTCTTGATATTTATGATCACTATAACTTGGTTTACCTCAAGTTCAGTAGTGACGTTATAAAAGGTGTATTTAAGCTGGCATAGTAGTGAATCGCGCATGTATAATTAATCATGCAGAGTGTACATTTAGGCGTACAAGAGCGCTTTGTCGGATATAGGTTTTGGAAACATGAAAGACTGAACGTTTTAAAATATTTGTTTCAACAATTATATACACCATTATTTGCATTTTTTGCAGAATAGATATCTCAATATTTTTCAAAAAACTTTTAATGATCTTTTTTTTTTCATGCTTCTACTACACTTTTATGATTTTGTCAAAATTTAACATTTTTGTTTAAATCTGATGTTACCATAGGATTCCTGGACTAATTTTCATTCAAAAAAATGCATACATAGTTTTACATACTTTAAACTTTAGAAATAATGAAGTTGGAAAAGGTCCATGATCGCTCCCATTACTCTCCCCTTCAAACCTTCCAGTTTAGGATTATGCTGAATTTTAAATGTTTATGCATGCAAATTCTGATTTGTAACTTTCATTCATCACTTTAAAAAGCTTCCCCTTAAAATGACTGACTTAACTCTCTCCATGCGGACATCGACTGCAAATGACAATTTTCAAAAAAAATTTGCAATTCCAAAATTTTAGAATTGTATATTTACATGGCCATACCGTATTGTTTATAATAAACGCCACAGGGTGTTGCATTTTTCCAAAAGGGGGGCGTTTATAAGAAGTGGATTGTCAGAGAGAAAATCGGATTTAAATTCCCAATGGTGCCCCTGTAGAAAAGAGTAATTTACGCCTATACTAATACTTCCGTTTGTTTCCTGGTTGAAATCAAAGAAGGCGCCTCGTATCGAATACGATATTATCGCGGTAAATACGATGAAATTACATCTGTAAGTGCATATTAAGCAAGAATATTATTTACTTTGTGAACTTCTACCATAATTAGGGTCATGTTTTTTATGTTGGGCATCAATTGCGTTGTATGTGTATTTTTCAAGCGAATCACATGCTTTTACAGGTTTGGTACTATAACTTCAAAAGTTTACATTAGAACCCAACTAAAGTATATATTCTGAGAGCATATACTCGGATGATATCAGAAACGAAACAATGGGAGTCATTATACAGGGTGGCCCATAAAATATACAGGGTGTAACAAGCAAAATAAGGATGAAAATATTAATTCAGTTAGGGGTGTCAACCCCCGACGTAAATCGATAATGTAAAAATTTGACAAATGTTTAAAATAGCTAACTTAATTGCCCACCCAGTCATATGGAACTTATGGCGGTCAAGTAATTCAAAATGTAGATACAGGGTTGTCAAAAATCTATCTATATTTATATAAATTTCTTCAAAACACACCTTATTTGGCACTGGAAATGCAAATTTTCATGATTGAGGTATGTAACTAGATGTAAAATAAGCTCAATAATTCAGTTTTGAAAGTTAAAGGAGAATTCGACAAAGCGTTTTTGTAAGAATTGACTTTTTGGACCAAAATTGAGTGTGAGGGCGCTCTTTCAGATTTGTCGCAAACCTTCTATGTTTTACTAGTTTTTAGTTTACTAAAGTAAAGAGGATCACAACCAAGGTCTGCTTAACAAATTGTGAGCCTTTTATCATGTTTTGTTTGCCCGTAGCACCCTTTTGAATGTTCCCTACATTAAATCCCTATTCAAATACATAGAGGTCAATGAACTTTATTAGTGTAGCAACAAGTAATTAGTAAATTTTAATTGTCTAATTAACAAATACTGAGGCAATGAATGCTAAACATGATATCATTTAGCCAAGATCAGGTACAGAAACAAGTAGAAAATAGAAATCCACCAATAATGTTTATTGAAGATCATGTGGCGGAGGATCACCATTGTACAGCATTGTGATCCTCCACCACATGATCCTCCATCACATGAGCCACCCCTGACTAATTAGACTTAACAAGTTGCAGTAATTAGTACAAATGAAAATCATAAATTTTTGTTTCAGAAATTGAAAGGCCAATGTCTAAGGAACAAAATAGTACTAGACAAACTCATAATAAACATCAAATAAATAAACGACATGCATGTAAACATGTCTTGATGAGTAAGAATGCAACGGAGCCACCCTTTTTAGGTGCCCAGTATAAAAAACATGACCCTAGGCAATGAACTGGATGGAAGTTCGAGTCATAATAGGTTTTGTCCATGCAATTTAGCGATTGTCACTGACATGACGGCATTTTTTAAGCTTACTCACATTGAAAAAAATACAAACAATACGGTATTTGGAATTGACATGAAAAATATGTTAAAAATTAAAATGATTACAAAGAAGCTTGTGTTTGCTCAGACATTTTGAGAAAATATCTCAAAACTTAATTTGATGTTGAAGCCTACGGCTAGCACACAGAGCACTAACCACTCATGGACGGTGCTAATTGGGTCAAATACAATGAGGAGCATGTCTATGATTGCTTGCAATCTGATGGCTTTTCTTCTTCACCAGCAAATTCCTTGCTCCATACTATGTCCTCTTTCTTTGCTACCTCTCCAACTTTTTTCTCTACCTGTTGTGCTGGTGGCTGCCATCCTGGAAGTTGTTCAATCCACACATTTGGCTGGCTAGGACCAGGCCTACCAGCTGCCTCTGCTTCCCACTGGGCAATCCTTGCCTGCATATGTGGATTAGGTCTATTCAGTACTGATGCTGCTTCAGAAGGCTTGCTTGATGATTGTTGCTGGTGGTGGCGTCTTGAACTGGACTTCGCTCCGCTCCTGGCCTTTCATTGACATCTACTTAACAGTAAAAATAATTTGAAAAGGTTAAATTATTAAATGTTTACTTATATTATAGACACAGCCTTTGGCTGAACCACTAGCAGGCAACCTTAGCACATCTATCACAACGACAAAGGTGCCAAAATCTAAGACAACCCCACCTGCATCAGAATATCTATACTTAGTTGAAAACTGAAAAGTTTTCTTACCCTGTAGTGCATGTTCTAAAACATCATTGCGTCCTTGCTCAGGATCTTGTAGATTATCTTTGTACTTGTAGTAATATATCTTGGCTTGGGTTTTGAAGTGATGCAATTGACGGTTCAGTTTTTTCCTGTATTTACAAAGAAAAATAAGAAAGCAATGGTGTTAAACTCACTGTAATTGGTTTCAAATTTAGGAGCAGGAACAAGCAACAAATTAAAGAGAGAGAGAGAAACCACACATGCAAAAATTATTTGAAATAAAAGTAGCAAATTGCAATAGCTCAAAAACCACCTTGCTCAATGTTGAATAATGTCAAACTTTTGAATGATGGCAAGTCCCAATTGATTAGGACAAAAAACACATAATGAATAATTTTAGCTACTGGAACGTATGAGCCTTCATAGCAGCAATAATTTGCTATAAGTGGATACCTTGAATAGGTGAAAACCAAAGATTAAGCACCTGGTTTGTGCAGTGCTGTACGGTACGACCATTTATGCGCATTGGCGACTAGATTTTTTCTGATGCGACTAAACCTTCAATCCATGGAGCCAATGGCGACCAACTGTTGAAGCTTTTAATCGCCAGCAAATGCAAATATGGATGATAATATAGGATAGGACTGGTCAAAAGTTTTGATTGTTTTTAAGCACTCAAGATGGCATCAATATCAAAAAAAAACTTTGAATTTGATGGAGCTTTTGGGAAACAAGAAGGATGACGATGAAACAATTAAATCAGGGAATCCAACAGCAGTTGATACTTTTAATGAACCTAGTAGAACCCTGAACTGGAAATGGAAGTAAGCCTAAAAAACTTTAAATTCTTTTTTTACTTGGGAGCAAAATTTGGGCACCTAAATTGATAAAGTTAGGAGCCATTGGCTCCTCAATCAGTTTTTGCACCGTACATCACTGGGTTTGTGGTGTGCAAACATGTAAAAGCATTAGAGAAATGACTACAGCAGCAATACATGAGTTGCTTCTCATCTCCCTAGTAAAATGCAATGCCAAAGATATGTTTCGGTTAGATGATGTGAACAAAAAAGTGATAAAAAGAAGTGGTAATCACCGCTGGATGTGTTCTCTCTTTGTTTCTCATATCAAGCTACTGGAGCAATACATCAATGGTAGGCCTCAATGTACAATAGAAAACATAAAATAATAATGTGATGCAACACATCAAAAGGGGAGACTTTGCACTTTGCTGGTGAAGTCAATTTTCAGTTCATTATTTCTGTTTTGAAAGCATTTTGCAAGCTTTAAGGGCTGGGGTATGAACGTTTGGACAGTATTTATTTTGGGACATCAGAGCACATCAGACATATCGAATTGCATTCTGAATACGAAGAATGTCCTTCTGATATCAAATAATTTTGAGTTTTTGAAATTCGCAATGTAATACACATTTTATGGCAAATGATTAAAAATTGATATTTGTGATATTTAACAGTACTCGAAGTAAATTTTATAAATCTGATGATTTATACTTAAAGTGTATGTAGGTGGGATGAAAAGCCGACGATCAATTGAAAATTTTGACCTTTTCATATTGAAGATATGGATTTTTTTCCCAAAACACCAAAAAAAATTAGGTCTTTTGGGAAAAAAATCCATATCTTCAATATGAAAGGTCAAAATTTTCAATTGACCGTCGGCTTTTCCTCCTGCTACATACACTTTAAGAATATATCATTAGATTTATATAATTTACTTCGAGGACTGTTATATATCAATAATTTGAAAAATATCAAATTTTTATAATTTGTCATAAAATTTGTATTATATTGTGATTTTCAAAAATGAAAATTATTTGATATCAGAAAGACATGCTTCAGATTCAGAATGCAATTCGATAGGTCCGAGGTGCTCTCATGTCCCACAAAAAATACTGTCGAAACACAATAAACGCTCATTTTAGATCCCTTAAAATGACACTTCATTTGCTAAAAATTGATCAAGGCATTCATATTTTATATTATTTAAATGAAAAAGCATCCAAAATTCCTGATTTTTTCGGTCTATTTTAATTTCTATATCTTGAAAAGCACTTTGTCGCAAAGTCCACCTTTTGATGTCTGCATCTTTTCTCCCATCTTACATTTCTTCCTCGAATGCGGCACATCTTATCCCTTTGCTTTTCGTCTCTCTCTCTAATTTCTTATTGTCTTCATTAAGCTTTTTATTTTGATGCTTTAGAGCAAACAGCTCGCAGTCCAAGACCACCTTGGACGATGATATAGAAGACGTTGGCATGGCTGGTGGCGGTGGCTTACTAGCAGATGCGCTATTTTCTGGCTTACTAGCGGCTTCCTTCAAGTCATTTTTAAGTTTTGTTACATATTTTTGGTAGTAGACCTCTTGATCTGCCATCATTTTCAGTCTGTTTAGAGAAGGAACAAACAGAATATCATGTTTAAGTTCTATCTACACTATAGCAGCCCTTTTATGAAGAGCTTTGTTGCAAAACCTTATCTCCACTTCCCCAATTTTGAGAACACATCAAAAAATCAAAAAAATCACTGATATAAAGGGGTTTGCAACAAAAGCAGTTTTTGGCGGGATGCTTGTGGAGGATGAGTATCCCGCCAAAAACTGCTTTGTTGTAAAACCCCTTATATCAGTGATTTTATTTTATGATTCTTTGATGTGTTCTCAAAATTGGGCAAGTGGATGTAAGGTTTTGCAACAAAGCTATTCTTATGATAAAAGGTGCATCTTATATTTACTTCACTAGCATGTTAATTCCTTTTATAGTGACACTAAAATGGATGTAAATTGTAAAGCCAATAAGAGGAAGTTACTTTCTTTTGCAAAAGTATCTGCCAAACAGTTAACCAACCTATGGCAAAACACAGTAATCTTGTTTTTATATTTCTCAAAACAACCCTTTTCCACATGACTCATTCAAATAAAAAAGTTCACCTCAATCATGACAATAAGCAGTAAATTGCTGGTGAAGAAATTAACAGATTTACCCTTGACAATTCGCCGATCACCTCAAAACGAGGTTCTACCCGCAAAGTATGTGTTGCGTGTGTGTACGCCTGTCAAACATGTGCTTTAATTGCCACATACGCTTTGCAAAAGCCTTCTGGTGCATTGTTAGAAAAGCGTGAAAAACAAAAATGCATGTTTTGCGCATGCGTTTGCAGGTAGAACCTCGTTTTGGTAGCAAGATGGCGGATCCGTGCAAAGGGTGAATAATAGGGCTGTACGCCCTCTTACACTGGTTTTTATTTAATATTCAGAATAATTCAGTTAAAAATAGGGATGTCAGTCTCAAATAGGTCGTACATAGTGCAACAAAGTTTGGATGCTATTAGATTTGAATGCTTTTCATTTCTGTTAACTCTATATTTTATCTTACTTTTTGCATTTGTTCCAACAATAATAATACTCTATTTAATGAAAAAAGAGATCACATTTTAATCCATTAATCCCAAAAACGAGTAATTGTGTTTTTCAATGACTTTATATAGCACTTTTAAGTAGTCTACACACAAGTGGCCCAGAGGTCTTCTTACAAAGATTGTAACACTGAAAGTTAACCGAATTTATTTTTCTTAATGCAAGCTTAAAACTTGTATGTCATGATCGTGACATTGCATGGACAAACCGTATTCTAAATATTAAATTCCATCCAATTAAGCCCTCGAATTAGCCCACGGCACCCATGGCATTTTGCCGTGGTTGCCCATCCCCACTGCCGTAATATCCTCAAAATATGTCCTTTACACAAGGCAGTCACTTGCCGTGCCCTCTAATGAAGTTGCCGTCGCTGCCCCAGCCCTCTGCCCCTTCATTATAAAATCTTCTATCTATGTTTGTTTGTGTTTTCTTCACTTTTGAGAGATTGCCTTGGTGCCCTTCTCAAATTTTCAACAGTTGCCATGATGCCCTCTTGAAATATTACAAACTGTCGTGCTGCCTTGCCTTTTCAGTGAAAATCCAAGGCAATAATCAACTTGCCCTAAAAAAGTTGGCGTGCCCCTTCAGATCCTTAATTCGAGGGCTGATCCAATTCATAGTACAATGGTGATATATTGAACTAAATAAATCACATCATTGCAAAAAAATGCACTTACAGATCGAATTTCATAGTATTTACCCATAATATGTTGCCCTACACGGGTGGTGCAATGTAGTATTTCAAACCGGAATTTGAATTTTGCAATTTCGTCCCAAGTTGTTTTCTCTGAATAAATATAATGCCACCTTTCAAAAATGTTACGCCATGGAGGCGTTTATTACAGAATATACAGTAACAAGTTTCACACAAATCCTACAAAGTAGCTTACTTTTCTTGTACTTTTTCTTTTTCTTTGCCCAGGTCATACTTGAGGCCAATATTTTCAATATCCAACCTTTTGACCTCTGTCTGCAGAGCCTTCATTTCTGGTGGTGCACTTTCCTTCTTAATTGTTTCTATTGACTCCTGCAAGAAAATTTATAAAAACAAGACACAGAAATGAATTGTTAAAGTAAATAGTATTGCAACATTTCCATAAATAATTAATTTCCTCCACAAAATGTTAGTTTTCACTGTCAGATATGTCCCATATTAATTTTAAGCCGAAAAACAAAGCAATTTGCTATTTAATTCCATTGCCTATGTTGTAAATTATGCGAATCACTCTGTCAATTGTGACCGAGATCGGTAGGTTTGATGTGTTGGGAAAATCCCGTAAGCTATGACGGCAGAGTTTTATAAACATCGCATACGCGTGCTACTAATTTTTTCAATCATATGAATTAAACAACTTAAGGGGGTACTACACCCCTGGCCAATTTGTTGCCTATTTTTGCATTTTTCTCAAAAAGTATAGCTCATGGTGACAAGTAAAATATGTATATTATAGGGGCAATGACTACAACTACTGCACTGAAAATTCAGCAACCCGCGCCAAGTAGTTTTATTGATCAAATATTGGTTTTCCCTCATTTTTGACTGTAACTCCACAACTATTGTCTGTGCTGAAATAAAATGTCCATTGCAGTAGTTGTAGTCCTATAATGTGCGCTATAATTTTTGAGAAAAATGCAAAAATAGGCAAAAAATTGGCCAGGGGTGTAGTACCCCCTTAAATGTTTTTTGAATTGCATTTTCAATACTTACCTCAAGTTGTTTGATTTTCCTAGCTGCATCTGCAGCAGCTCTGGTGGCCTGATCTCTCTCCTCTTGTATGTGTTTCTAAAACAAATAAACAAACAATTTATCACTGGGTGAAGAAAGTATACAGGGGATAAGGAATTCACAAATTAATCTGCAGATCTGTAAGGGCTCATATTGAAATTCCCTTACACAGCTTTCCTGTGCTAGCCTTCTTTTGTTAAAATCCTGGGCAGGGTGTATCACTGATGCATACAATCCATCCGTTTTATGACCGAGCTTTCCTGAGGCGCACCCTTAGCGAGGGGAATCCTGCCTTCTTTCTGTGTGAAAACGTGGTAGGGTATTTCAATATGAGCCCTAAATACATTTTTACATTACCCACAAGCTATTGCCTCAAAAAACTTCTCCTTCTTTAGGCTATATTAATTTAATTGTTTGTCTCAAAGCTTTTTTTCAGTCTTTGAAAAACTAATGTGGAATGTGTTTTTTATTTAAATATAGAATTTTGAAATGCTTGTCAAGGTAAACCTTTGAGCATTTTGATACTGTGATATCCATAATATACGTCGTACATTTTGCTGTATGACTGTTTAAAGAAATCACAAATACAGACCATATCTTGAGTTTTTGTTGAAAAAAAAAAGAGACTTTAATTTAAAATAACCTAATGCGCACAATAAAAAATAATAATGCGCGCGGGAGCTTTGAGACAAAGGATTTTTTTAATATAGCTTTATCATTATCAACTTTCTACATTCAAAGTTTGGTATATCCCATTTATGAAAAACAAATGCATTCTTTTTCCTGGGCAAAATAATTTGTTGTGTTAGTGCATGAACACTATATCTATAGTTCTGTCATTTTACAAGAGAAGCATTTTTTGTATTTCAATTGTTGTTGTTTTTAATATCTATTTTTTTCTTTAAAAATTGCCCAGCAAAATCATCACAGCCAGGTTTGTATTCTTTTCCGTCCAGATGTCAAAGACTGCTCACATTCCCAAGCCTGCAACCTCAGAGTGGGTTCTGCGATGAACATCTCAGAACGGACTCTCATATTTTTAACAACCTTCATGCAGGCCGGGCATGCATTTTATAAGCTGGGCAAGATCAGGTTGTTTCTGGACCGCTCACCTACTGAAAGGCTAGTTGCATGCATACATAACATCTTGCATTGCCTCATGCAACAGTTTACATTCTGGACTACCCATGAAAGAACTGCATGGTCTTCAAAGACTCCAGAATTCTGCTGTCAGACTTGTTTCTTGCACTAAACAGTGCCAGAATATCATGCCAGTTGTCCTTGAGCTACACTGGCTACCAGTTTAAAATTCAGTACAAGGTTTGGTATTTTCACTTTTAAGTGCCTCCATAATCCTGTCCCATGATGCTTGAAGAAACTGATCAATCAGTACAAGCCCACACAAGCTCTTAGCATCACAGAACCTTCTGAAACAGCCATCTGTGATATCACAGACTGTCTCTTGTGCTTTTACAGCATAAGTACGCTCCAGCATTATGGAATGAGCTTCCTACGAGTGTGAGGTATCAAGATACCATTGCACAATCTAAATCCATTCTAAAAACATATTTGTTTGAGCAATATTTTATGTTATTGAATGAAGAACACTGGTTATGATGCTTATAAATTGTTTTTCTAATTGATTTTGTTCAAGTTACTTGCATTACTTTGGTAATTTTAAATCTGGGAAATAATATTTGTGACCATCCACCACAAAGTGGTAGTAAAGTCGGCTCTAGATCATTTTCTGTTTATTGCAGACTTTGAAAACATGCACTTTCAGCTTTAAAATGACACCTCAACCAGCTTTATCGGACATCTGGAAGTGAAGTTATGGTTCACCTAAGGTCAAATTCCTCATATATTTTACATAGAAATCCATTTACTGTTTTTGATTGTATCTCAAAATGGAAAATGTCGACTTTACGACCAGTTTGTGGTGGATGGGCACATTTTATCTACACTGGGTTTCAGAGAAGAACAGATTGACGCGAGCGCCCTGTTAATGAGCGACATACGCAGAGCTTTGTGTTCACTCCAAGGGCGACGATCTGCGCCGACCAACAAATTTGACGCACAATCGGCCAATCAGATTATCAGTTTGTTCCGTGTATACGCTTTGCATGCTCTCAAAATGTATACAAGTGCCATTCTACTCTGGCTTAAAACTTTAGTCACCAGACATACCAGCTGAGAAGATCTTCTCTATTTGGAGTAACCGACCTCAAGTTAACACTCACCTCGAGCTCTTTAAGCTTTCTTGTGGTCTCTTTATGATTTGCAATTTCTTCATCACGGTCATCATCTGCTTGTTGACAGCATCTCTGCAGAAACTCCTCCTCAGCCTTACATTTTTGATAAACCTCTTTCCTTTGTCTTTCCACATCTGCCTTGTGTCTATCTTCAAGTTCACTCAGAGAAGTTTTCTGTATATTAAATGAAAATTATAACTGTTTACAAGGATGTCCTATAAATGCTTATTAAATAATGGAGGCTAAACGATAGGACACATTTCTTAAGATTTTTTAAGCAAAAGTACAGAAATCTTACATCGATGAAATTGATTATTAAACAGGTGGGATGCCTTTGAAAAAAATTGTTGTTAGATTTGATGACTACTTTGCTTGATATCTACTGGCGGGATGTCAGAGCTCCGCTAGCCAAATAAACAGAGATGATCCTGTGTCATATACTGGGGTATTCAAAAAGGTGGCTTTGTTACATTTTGATGTGCAGTTTGGATTTCAAAACACTGTCTCTTGAGTATTCCTTCACTTAGAAGATTCAATTAGGTCTTAAATTGAGGCTAATTTATTCTATATTACTAATGTTTTTATCCTGTTTTAAAATTATTTTTAATTATTTTCTTGTGACGTTTGGCATGAAATGTGCCAAGGGTGGCTGAGGATTAGGGGGAGGAGGATTAGGGGGAGGGATTCATTTCGTAAAATTGATTTAAAACCTCATTAAAAATTTGAATCTAGTAAAAAAATGTCTAAATGAACTCCCAGACATCTAAACCAAGTAAATAAATACAAATCTTCTTTTAAAAGACCAATACTTGCTCAGAATGATTGTAAATGTGGAAAAAAGAGGTGGGGTTACATCCTCCCTACTTTGTGATTGTTTTTGCCCGCACTCTCTCATTTTTAACCGATTTCCATAAAAAGGTGTCAAAATGCTCAGGAGGATGAACCACGTCAAATGAGATGTGTAGGTTAAATGTTTGAACCATTTCATTTTTTTACTATGTAACACAAAGGTACCCCAGGTTTTGACACAGGACCAGGAGCGATCACTAACACTGAACATATCGTATGCCAATTGATACCATACTGAATTGCTGCCTCACCTCCACATCCTATTATCAGTAAAAATGATTAAATGTTGTTTGTATCCTTTTTTTTAATGCAAAATGTAAGACTTTCTATAAGTCGTTTACTTTACATCTATGCATCCTATTTTTTCTGCCAATTTCTTCCCGTATTAGGATGGACATTCCGCTAGTCCTTTTTTCCTTCTCTTTCATTGTTTTTGTGATGTCATACTGGATGTATTGTTCCATTACCCAAACCGAGTTACTTCATACGGTTAAGGCCACATTTTTAATAACAAAAACACACATTTTCAGTGCCTGAAGGCAATACTTCCATTAATTTCAATCGCTCCCAGTAATCTAAGCTTTCTTCTTGTGTACATTTTGTTATGTTTAGATCAAAAAAGAAAACCCTTTTTAATGAACAAATACACACACATACACCCCAGAGTGTGTTTGCCGGCAACTTCGAACACTGTATATTGCTATCTAACCGCGGATGTGTGCGTGTGATTAACCATGGACTAAAATGGCGGATTTTTTTGTGTATGATACAAAATGGAATTTTAGCTATCAATGATCAAATACGAAATGGAATTTTAGCTATCAAACTGTAGTTTTTACATGTATGGTCCGCGGTTTTTAGCAAATATCGCTCAAATGCATTTAGCATGCATTTGAGGCATTTTGCAGCAGTTTGAGACTGAGGATGGTCCTCGGTTGGAGGTAAGTCCGCAGTTTAGAGTGAAAAATCTTGTGTGCGTCCTCGTTTGCCGACAAACATGTATGCACATAAATCAATAACATTTGCCTAATTATAGTAAGATCATTTGCATTCTTAAAATTGTCCTTACCAGTTGCTCCAATTCTGTCTTTGCCTGCTGATACTTGGCATCATCAGCAGCTGCTGTAGCACCTTGTTGCTCTTCTTTTTCATGCTGCAGTTGATGCAGTTGTTGCTGAAATTACAGGTAAAAAGGCAGTGGAAAAGTTTTACTCTTGATAATAACAATACCAATTTATACAAGACTAAATCAATGAGCAATTGGTGACAATACAAAAACGTTCTATGGACCCGACTGTCCCAGAATTTTGAAAATTTTAACCAACCTATATTTTATATTTAGAGTAATTTGCAAAACAAACAAATAATGCCTGGCTGAGCGCCCCTATTTGAAAGGTTTGCCCGCTCATAAAACAGGGTTTTATGTGTGTCGCCTAATGAATTTTTTAGGTAAAGTAAATGTCCTCAATCCTGGAGCAAACAGGATCTTTCATATATCATTGGATGGGCATTGGGATGAACACAATGTGCAATTGTAATGGCACAAATCTACCCAATCCTATAACCGCCCTGTGAACATGTTGACAGAGATTCACCTGTATTCACCTGTCTTCTCGGGCTCTGATGGAGGCTTTAAAAAGCCTATAAAATGCCCACCTTAAACATCTAAATTACACTGCATAGCCTAATAAGTGATTAGGAGTTAGTAAACTGACTTCTGCTGCCAATCGGGTCCAATTCCATATGTGTACTTGTTGTACCACTTGGAGAGAGCCACGTCGACACCATTCTTGAATTCGTTGACTGATTTGGCTGTTACTACATCGTCCGGGAGCTTATTCCACGGAGTTACTACTCTTTGGGTGAATGAATTTGACCTTAAGCTGAGTCTTGAATGCCTCTTCTGAATTTTCATACTATTGCCTCTTGTTCTCCCTTCTTTAGCCAACACAAATAAAGCCTCTTTCTGAACATCGTTGAAGCCATGCATTATTTTGTAGACTTGAATCAAGTCACCTCTTACTCTCCTATATGCCAAGATGAGTGGCCGTAACGCTGGTGTTTGTCATAATGATGGTGTTTATTCAATTGTCATCCCAGAATAGATCATTTCAACATTCTTTGTCTGCTTGACTGGCTACAGGTTGTGTAGCACACCACACTTAACAGAGCTGGGTAGTCTAGTTCTGGCAAGGTCTTTTCACACTGGTAGGCCAAATAAAAAAAAATGTTGCTATTTATACAGTGCCTTTCACATTTGTAAATGTACCAACGCTCTTAGCATTTATTCCACTGTTGTTAGAATTATGTCAGCTGCATACAATGCCCAAGGCATGCTCATTTCTTGGGCAGCGCTCAATGAACAATATTCATAACAGCTCCCCATTTCACCCCTGGATTGAGCGAGGCAAGTAAGGCAAAGCATCTTGCCCAAGAGCACAACACGATGGCACCGCTGATTATCACTTATAAAGAACTACTTCACTGCCATGGGCCACATGTAATAATTGTGGAGCAAGCACAAACAATTTTGAATTATTGGGGAAAGACTAACCAATCTTCCCAACATATTTTGATTCTTAACACATGTTTTATAAATTAACACCAAAAACAAATAAAGTGCTATTTTCATTTCAACACTAACCTCAAGTTCAGCAACCTTTTTAGCTGCATCGGCAGCCGCTCTAGCAACTTGTTGTCTTTCCTCTTGGATGTGTGTCTGAAGCAAAAAAAGAAATCAATTACAAGTCCATCATCATAACTGGATGAAGAGAGAACTACATCTTTAGTTTTGAGAAAGTGTTGAAACTTATGGATTTGTCAATATTTATACAGGGGGTGAGGAATTTTCAATTATATTACCCCAAATTGGTTTTCCTCTTTTCCATTTAAACTGTTATATCCCCTTTTTTTGGAAATACATTATGATTATCACCTTGTTGTAAATATTGACTGTTTTTCAACCGGAAGCGTGAAAAATCTCCAACGTATATAGGCCTACATATTATTGGCCCTGAACATGTTTAAAGTAAAACCTTCTATGTAACCTCTTGGCAGTTTTGTTTTAAACATGTTCAAGAGCCACAAGTACATAGGAGGTTTTTTGTGCCCCACAACAATGTGCTGAAGTGAAGCTGAAGATGGCAGTGATTAGGAATAGAACACTATTAAACTGGCTGGTTCTGCCAGGATACTGACGACCTAATAGCAATTAGGTTTGCAGTCATCCCTATTCCGTAAGCAACTGCAAATTGTTAAATCTGGTGAAATAATAATAATAAAATTATAACCAACCTTGCTACCAAAACCTTGCTAACAAATGAGTATAGCTTCACTGGGCATCATGGAAAAACAGGTTTACCATCATCCATTTGGCTTCCTCAAGACTTGGTGTTTGTGTGTGACACACACACATGATCAAAGGTGGTGTTATCTGTAGGGCACAGTCACTTCACCCTGCATAGTGGGCTACTGTTAACAGATGCACAGCCTTTGACCATGTGTGTATCACATGCGGACGCTGTGGATGTCTTGAGAAAGCCAAATAGAATTTAGTATTATCCACTGTATGAACAATGCTGATTTGAAGAGAAATGAAACAAACATTGGCACGAAATATAATATTAGAGAACATTTATCCAGAATGGGGTGCAACAAAACTCCTCACTTCCATGTTTATACCAAAACTGCCTCAATATAGTACTAAAGTTAACACTCACCTCGAGCTCTTTAAGCTTTCTTGTGGTCTCCTTATGATTTGCAATTTCTTCATCCCGTTCATCATCTGCTTGTTGACAGCATCTCTGCAGAAACTCCTCCTCAGCGTTACATTTTTGATAAACTTCTTTCCTTTGTCTTATCACATCTGCCTTGTGTCTCTCTTCAAGTTCACTCAGAGTAGTTTTCTGTATAATGAAAATTGTAATTATTTATGTTGAGGAATTTTTTTCAAATATTTTGACAGCAAAAATAATAGAAATCTTATGAAATTTGAGAAAAACTATGTGAAACTTGAGACTAAAATAGGTGGGATGAGTTATTACTTCAATTCACTTTGGCACAGAAACAAGCTAGGGATAAAAACCAAAAATATAAAAATATATATTATACAATGTAATTTGACAGTACAACTGGCTGTATTATCCATGTTTTTTCTCCATTGTTTGTTGTCAAATTTGCACAAAATTGAGCCTCATTTTGAAAGATAAATCATATAGAAGATGGTCCAATTTCATCTCATTAGTACATTTCTGCCTTAGTTGAATGACCTTGAAAGTTCCATGCGAGTGTATTCCAATAAAGAAAGCCAGGCTACCTTGTGAAAAAAAGTGGTTTAACCAGTTTAGACACATTTTGGCTTACAAAATTCAAAGCATCTTTCAGCATGTTCAGCCCTAATATTTCACCAGTCTTGGAACATATGCTTTCCATTGATACCACAATCTACATTTTGATGGAGAAATTGTGAAGATGAGGTTGTCGATCATATTCTCCTCTTTTAAAATCCAGACCATTATTGTTGGGTTTCCTTTTTGATACATTCAGCATATTTTTGAGGAAAGAAAATAATTGTTGTTTCTCATGCATTTACTGGTTAGTATATGGAGGAATATATCCATACACAATGTAGGATAAAACCAGTACAAGTTTTAATATTCTCTTTCAGTTCCAATTGGAATCCATACACCCCCTATGGAAGACACAGACTCCATCTCCCACACATGAAGTGTGAATTTCAAATGGGGTTACCTGAATGATCTACTTCTACACCAATGTCTTCCATAGTGGGTGTATAGAGTTGAACTGAAATAACCAATTGTAATTTAATAAGCTCACCATTTTCTCTTGCTCCTGCTTAAGTTCTTCTGACATCTGCTCAGCCTGCCTCTTGTATGTGTCCAGCATACTCCTTGCTTCTGCCAGCTCAACCTGAACACCTTTAGTCTCACCCAGCTGCTTTTGCAATTCACCTACTTCAACTTCCAACCAATCTTTGTCCTCACACTTCTGCTGCGCTGCACCAAGCTGTTGTTCAGTCTTAAATAAATGCTGCTGGAGCTCGGCAATGCGACTGTGCAGTACAGTTGTCTCTCCGGACATTTGTTTGAAAGAGTTCAACTCTTCAAGCATGTGTGCTTGGTTAGTTCTTATATTAGCTAGTTGGTTCTGAAGCTCACTAATTTGATTCTCTTTGTCCAAAGAGCTTTTTCTTGCTGCACTTACTTCATCCTCAAACTGGGAACACTTAGAAGTAGCAGCATCCAAATGCTCTTGGAGGGAAGCTGAATGTCCATTAGTGTCTGCTAGTGTTTGTCTAGTGGCTTCTAACTCATTCATCAGTTGCACCTGTTTGTCCTGAATCTCTTGGAGTTGTTGCTGAAATACAGCCACCTGCTGCTCCTTGTCTTCACAGGTCTGTGTCACATTTTGAAGCTCCTCCATCAGCTGTGTCTGATCTGTTTTATTCTCATCAAGTTGCTTCTTAATTTCACTAATGTAAGCTTCATTTTCCTCCAACTGCTGCTTCAAATCACCGATTTCCACCTCGCAATCCTCGTTGGTCTGTCTGGCTTCTTTCAGTTCATCCAACATATTGCTAACATAGGCTTTTCCATGCGTGATCTCTTCTTCAAGCTCTGCAACTTGATTTTGCAAGCTCTCTACATCTTGATTTTCATCTCTTGCTGCCTTTAATTCCTCAAACAGCTTCTCATTTTCAGCCTCCAAATCCTTCATTTGTTCTGACAGTACATCAGTGTTTGTTCTCAACTCATCATTGGCACTGGATTCAGCAGTGAGATCTACTATTTGGTGCTGTAACTCATTGATTCTTGTTTCCCTTTCTTGACATGTCTCCTTTGTGTCTTTCAAGCTGGACATCAGTTGTGCCACGTAGGCTTTACCCTGGATAATCTGTTCATCCAGTTCTTCTATATGCGTCTCTGCTTCCTGGGTATTCTCTTTGGCTTCATTCAACTCGGCAAGAACTTGTTGCTGTTTTGATTCCTCTTCCTGTATCTGTTTTGTAAGTTCTTCTACTTTATGCTGCAATTCATCTTCGTGACTCGTAACTTGCATCAACTGATTCTTTAGATCAGCTATTTGTGCATGTAACAGTGTCTCATCAGCATTTCTAGCTTCACCATTGTTCACTTGTTCATCATCTGCTTCAGCAAGGCGTGCTTCTAGCTCAACCACACGCACCTTCAAATCCTCTGCTACAGATTGGTACATGTTGGACTCCTTCAACTGCTTTTCAAGCTCTGCCACATGCAACTGAAGCCAGTCCGTATCGTCGGCACTCTGACGCCTCATTCCTGCGAGCTGTTTATTCAAATTATCAATCTGGCTAAGGTACTCATCTGCCAGCTTTCTGCTAGTAGCCAACTGCTGCTTCAAATCTTCAACCTGAGATTGCAGAGAACCGTATTCTATTTCCATCTCTTGTGCTTCTTGTACTACTTTTGTGAGGACTTCTACTTTGCTCCTCAGTTCTTTGGCTTCCATTAGACCAGACACAGTCTTTTCTTCAAGAGACCTTTCAAGTTCATTTACTTGCAGTTGCAGAAGGTCTGCATTAGCCTTATCTTTGTTAGCTACATCTAGTTCCTCCGCAATTTCATCTATCTTTGCTTTAAGCTCACATACATCAGATTCAGCTCTTCTAAGCTCATCTTCCTTTTGCTGTAAACTATTCTTTAACGCCTCGGAATCACCACTCGTGCTTTCCTTTTGCAGCATCAGTTCTCCAATCTTTTGTTCTAGTTGCTCAGCAACTGACTGGTAGTTCCTAGCTTCTTCAAGTTCTCCCTCCAATTCCATCACCTTTTTCTGTACAACATCATTTGATTCTGAAACATCATTCTGCTTCATGACATTGCTCATTGGCTCTTCATCCGCATTTGTCTGCGACACAGATACTTGTTCCCTTTGGTCCATCAGTTCCTTCTTGAGACTCTCCACATTGTTTTGTGCCAGGGTCAATTCATTGTGCAATTCTGTCACCTTGCTTTCTAATTCTGCATTGAGCTCCGTCAGAATATCTACTTCTTGACTGGTCATCTCTTGAGTTGACTGTAAATAAAGCAATGAAAGCAAGATTGAAAAAGAATTAGAAGATAGATCATTTTCAATAATATGAAATATATCGTACACAGACAGATTTTAAAAACAATCATATGGTATGATCACCCAATAAAATATTTTTCTCCGATTAGGTCACATGCTTTTAAGGTATTTTTTATGACATAAGCTGAATTTATACTCAATTGGTTTGACAGAAATATCAAATTGCAATGTGTAAAAATGATGGCAATATTGCACACTGAAGCATACTACCCTGTACGGTACCCTAATTTCTTTTAAACAAGATTTACGAATAGACCAGATGGCTCAAATGGGCCATTCTGTTTAAAATCCAGCTACCCCCTGTGAAAGAGTTCACAGGAAGTAGCACCTTATGTTCAATAGAGCTCAAAGTTCAATTTTACACAATTTGGCCTACAATTAGACATTTTTTTAATTCCAAAATCTTCCACCAATATGTAAACTACCATATTGAATTTGGTTGGAATTCCCAATTCTATTCCAAGGGGGTGTGTTTTTTAAAAGGAATAGTCAAATGAAATTTGGTGGAAGAGACGTGACATTTTAATAAATATAAGTATACACTGACTTTGTGGTGATCAAACTGCATTTCATTGCTAGGATGACAGCCAAATTAAATTGCACTTTCTACGACTGTGCATGCACAAACTTAAATCATACTTAATCCAATATCAATGAAATCAACTTCACTTCTTGGTAGGGTTAACACCCATGGACAGTGTTAACTCTTAAAGGGGCCACCCCACTTTAGTCAGATTGAAATTTATCCATGTAAATTCTCTTCTGTCTGTCATCAAAGTAACAAGTGTAATTTAGTTTGTCTGTTGTGAACTGACCGATTGCGAGGATCCCTTAATGCCGCATGTGGCTATTTTGGTGCAGTGAAAATGGGATTTGGCACGAGAGAGTACCCATTCTCAACGAAAAAGAAAATGTGACTTTTTACCAAACTAGGGTTATTAAAAAAATCATTTGATGCATCAAAATTCTTAAAACAGAGAACACACACTGCCCATGAACTTGGAATTTAAATCAACAGTTAACCCCCATCACAATCATAATAAGAATCAAATGCCAACTTTTGTCTAGTGTAACCATTAGTCATGCTAATAATACTTACTATGGAGCTGTCATTAATACTGTAATGTCTCTGTTTAGCTAGCTGCTCTTCCAAATATGTGACTTTGACCTGCATTTCTTCCTCAGATTTCAGGTACTTGCTATTCCATTCCAGCACTTCATTTTCTAATTCCTTCATACGGGCTGTGAATAAAAATGCGAACAAAACAAGTTGAGACATTTGGGTAATTTTGCAGAAGTGTTTTATTCATATTTTACTTGACAGATAAAACCCAAACTTGTGCAAAGAACAGAAGGGCAAAGGTACATTTTCATTTGCACAATTAATTTGAGACCATTTTCAGATGCTTGGTTTCATTTGGTGTTGATAGAATGTATCATATTTGACAATGTTTACACATTTCATATCCATGCCAGCTGCATGCATGTCACTCACAATCACAGAACAGAAAAGGCGTATCTGGACTTGCTATATCACCCTTATAAAGCTATCAGCGACAAATGACTCATTTAGCTCGATCACATCACATATGCAGTATAAAACTGAATTAGCTACACTAACTTACCTTCAAGTCCATCTGTGTATTCTTTCATCATATTAGCCGTTTCTAAATCATGCTGAAGGTCATTGATGGTATGGTCTTTCTCCATAATGGTGTCTTCTAAAGTCTTAATGCGTACATCAAGCTCAGATGAATCAGCTTCAGTTCCCTTACTCCTGTCCACCTGCTCTTTGAGATCATCCAAAGCCTGAGTTTTTTCAAAGACAGAGTCTTCCAAAGTGGATTTTTCCATCATGGCCGCCTCAAGTTCCTCTTGGAGATTTTTGACTGTGTTGTTATCTACAGTAACCTGTGACTGGAAGGGGGAAAAAGAATGACATGGGTCAATCTCATCGTATCATGGATGAATATTCACAAGTTCTCATTCTCCACTGTGACAGTAATTGATACAAGCTGTAAGTTATAGCTCCTGCAAGGGCACCACCACTACCCTGGCAGAACCAGTTTTTTAACACCATTTTATTGTTTCAAACAATAGAATCCAGGCCCAACCACCACTTCTGATGGAGTGCCGGTAGTTGAAAACATCCCTAACATAATTCATGTCAATTGACCTTTGACCCGTAACATTTCTGGCAAAGATAATACTCACCTATTGTGTGGAAAGAGGTATGTTGATTAGGTCAATCTTAGTACAAATGTAATGTTATCTGTTCATATCATCATGCTATTTAAAGGTGGAGGACCTGATTGACAGCCTCATTCCCCAATTTTCACATTAAAATGCAGATATTGTACTACATGAAAGATCATATATGCACGTTGGTGGGCAACAGAGTATGGCACTTTGGGTTTCTTTCACCTCTCTCCAACACATGTAACATATGCACGTTGGTGGGCAACGGAACCCATACATAGTATAGACATGTTGGGGTCAATGGAGCACACACATAGTAGAGGCATGTTGGGGTCAATATTTTTCCTCATAACAACGGTGAATTTTAAGCCTAAAATATGTTTCATTAAGACAGTATCATTAAAAATATGGTAGTTTGGTGGTGCACCACCATGGAAGTCATGTACGATGAAGCACTGTACTATGAGCCACACATTTTCGCATTTTCACCACATCATTGGAGAAACTGAACTCCAAAACTAGACTTAGGAATGTTTGGGCAAGGTGTCTCCATGCAAGCAAAAAACATCATGTGTTAAAATCAGACCACCCATATCCATATTAAATCATTCATTACTTTAATATTTATCATCTAATAAAGTAGTATTTTCTTACCTGCTGACTTCTAGCAGTTTGAAGCTCCTGTTCAAGTTCTTCTATCTTATTGTGTAAAATATCAAATTGATCCTTGTTGCCTGAAGTATCTGTAGCATGAGTAAAGGAAAAGTTAGTTAAATGCGTATTTGCATGATTATTAAACAGGCTAAACTAAATATCAAAAATGATTTTGGGACTCCATGCCTGTTTGTATTATATCAGATGGCAGCTCCATGACATCATTAGCCAAACCATTCCGAGTTGGCGTATTGAGAACTGTCCCATTCTTCTTGGGTCAGTTTCATGCATGCTGGCCAGTCGTCAACACCTCTTTAGTTTTGAGTAACCATACGATATATTTTATTAATTGAAAATCCAATAAGAATTTTAACAAAATTGCAGTCACACTAATTTATTGGGTCACATGTGTTTCGGTATTCTTTCGGCGTAATTCAGCATCATGGCAAATTGGTGGAGAGTCTGTGGAGTGTGGTATTCTTTTCACCTGTACCACCTATTCACTGGCTTGAATTTTGCCCCTCAGTAAGTCAATGCAATTGAGCTTTGTTCAGTGCATTCATGAACTCTGGCCTCTTGCAATTGGATTTTTGTACCAGGGCATCATAATTCATGTGAATTCAGAAAGTGTTAAGCACCTCAGTTGATAATCTGTTTAGACAGAACCTATAATGGGCTATTTCAGTTGAAATTCATACACTCTCTAATTGGAAGACATAACCTTGACCTTCAACACAGGGAGTGTGAATTTAAATGGGGTAACCTCAATGGGTGACTGACTCCATTGTATTCTACACCTAAGGTCATGTCTTCCATATATAGAAAGTGTAAGGATTTAAACTGGAATAACCCAATATGACTTGTATTAACAGCACACTTACCAACACAAGACAACTGTTCCTGCAACTCTGTTATGTAGGCCTTGGCATTCTCCAGTTCAATATTTACATTTGACAATTGGTCCTGTGCATCTATTGACTACAAAAAGTTAACAAAAAATAAACAGTATCAAATTATGGACATACATAAGAAATTCATTAATTTCTACAGGTCCAAGCAGAAATTCTAAAATGATGCATAAATACAATCATGGTTAGCAAGTCCATCAAAGAATATGACTAAAATGATATGATATCTGTTTCCACAAAATGAGAAAAAAGATGCAAATGTTGATGTCCAAGTTATTTCCAATTTCCAGAGTCATAATCTCTAGATCATAAACCTGAAAGTAATATAAACTTACCAGGCAGCTCCCTTACTTGCTGTTTAAAAGTCAGTATGTCTGTGAGGAATTCATTGTTTTCTGGCATGTTCAATGAATCATCTCCTTTTCTTCCCTAGTGACTTTACGCTCATTTTGACAGGTCTTGGTTATTGATAGGTGTTTACATTTGAAGAGACTGAAACATTGTACTGTCTGTCATTGAGTAGTCCTCACAAAGTTACCATTTCCAATATTTAGGATTCAATATAGGCATAGTATAAAGATTTTAATGGGCTATTCCAGTTGACATCCATATACCCCCCATGGAAGACATGACCTTAATCTCCCACACAGGGAGTGTGAATTTCAAATGGGACTACCTGAATAGGCGACTCCATTTGAAATTCACACTCCCTATGTGGGAGATTAAGGTCATGTCTTCCATAGGGGGTGTATGAATTTCAACTGGAATAGCTTAGTGTTACAATGGTCCACATAAATGTGACAAGTCCTTTAAACAAAGATGTTACAGTGAAAATGCTCCCAAAATTGGTGAAAAAGCCTCAAATATGGCATACATGGGAAAGTCCCAAAATGAGCTGAAAATTTAAAAACAAAGCATTGAAATGTGGACTTCGGAAAAATGTGGATTCATGCAAAACCTAAAATGTGGCATCTCTGCTTTTATAAGACTTCAGACACGTAAACCAATAACAGCTAGGTAATGCCATGGATTGCTTTAAATCCGTCTTGGCCGATTTGGTGACATTTCATTGGTACTTTAAGCATGCAGGGCAGCATATTGATTTTCCTAAGGCTTTAGGTCCGAGGGCTTGTCCCCTGTTGACGTGTTCTCATATTAATCATCATGACCTGGACAACTTTTTTTGTTTAATATTGCTCCAGTTACTCAATTGTAATGACCATTATAGCCTGGCTCTGGTTGATGTAAAGCTGCACAATGTCCGAGACAAAGGCCCTTGAACTAAATGTAGTGTGTCTGTGATCCCTAATTATGAACTATTATACTCACAGCATCAATGCTTTCTCCTAAGTCTGTCTTGAGCTGTGCACTCTCTGAATTTAATCTGGAAAAATGAAAAAAGGAAAGAATAAAGTAATTAATGATAATACAAATGAGTTCCCCCCCCCCCCCTCCAGATTCACATTAGTATGACCTAAATAAGGCACCATTTCCGACTTGGTTTACAATGCAAATTGCATGAAATTCCGCTTGATAACAGCCATGAAGTAACAATTAGCAAAACTGTGTTTCTGACATGAACAGCCGATTGATGTCTCTTTGTTCAAGTTGTGAGTTAAATTTGCCGTAGAAGTTGTGATGTAACAGAATTACCATAGCAATTTGTCTACACTATTTATGATTGTATTGCCCTGCACTAGACATTATGGTGTTCCTCTGCATTGAACACAGATTAGGCCACCTTAATTAAATCATTATTATTTTTGATGTGTCAGTACAAGCGATTCGTATTCAGTCAATGATTGCTTACATACACAGGTGATGAGTGCAGCATGCTTATAGTGCAGGGCAATACATTCAAAAATAGTGCAGACCCATCACTATGTTAATTAATCCTGTTAAATCACTACTTCTACAGCAAATTGTTCCTACTATACTATGTATGGGCCACTGTGAAATACAGTTTGCTTCCAAACTGCAGGAGTAATTCGCCACTTAGTATAAAAATGTTTTGGTGACGGGCTTCAACTTGGAAGCAGAAAACATGTTACAATGGGCTAATGCAGTTGACATCCATACACCCCTATGGAAGACATGACCTTAATCTCCCACACAAGGGGTGTAGATTCCAAATAGAATCACCTATTCAGGTAACCCATTTGAAATTCACACTCCCCTGTGTAGGAGATTAAGGTCATGTCTTCCATAGGGGTGTATGCATTTCAAGCCTAAATCAGAGCACCCACCTTTGATAATAAATGAGAAAACAAAAAAACATGCAAACACTCACTGATCCACGGTTGTCTTCAACTCATCTAACTGAGACTTAAGTGATTCTATCTCATTTTGAGCTGCCATCTGGCTTTCTGCATCTGGACTAATCACACTTGTTGCCTCTGTGTTGTTCTCAGCCGAGCCATCGCTTGTGTTCTTCAGGGACAAATTCTCGTCATACGCCCACTGGAGTTGTTCCTTAAGGCCTGTCATCATCTGTTGGTGGCGCTCTTTCTCAAAGTGAAGGTGTGAATCAAAATCACTCTTCTCCTGGTTCAGCTTTCTCATGTCAACTTTCAGTTTTTCCTGACAAAGATAGTTGGATTGTAGTTGTAATGAACAAATTTTTTTTTTTTTAAATAACCTACACATACCTTGGATCTGGTAAGGCGTTTCAGTGATATGACTTGGTGGAGGGGTGGAACTGCCGGTCTTCAAATTCCACTAGGTTTTTGTTGCAAAATATGCTAATTTGGTAGATTATTTGAATAATTGTTTTTTAAATTTTATTAAATTTGTTTTGGAATTTTTTTTAATCATTACAATTGCAAACATAAATGCCTTGCAAAAATAGCTTACTTTAAGGTGGTAGTTATAAGTTTTCTTTCATATTGCATTTTCTATCTTACATACAGGCCTATCATTAACCAATCTTCCAAATTTCAAGTTGACAAAAAAAATAATTTTACATTTCCGGATTATTTTTTTTGGCCTCATTTCCGGAATTACATGTCACTGGGGTAATATAAATAGCTTTCATCTGACACCAAAATCTCAGGTTTGGTGATGGGGGTGAGGCTGTTGATCTGGTCAGACATCTTTAAATATCAGTAATTTAGTATAATTAGCACTGAAGCAGACACAAAAGGCCTATGGAACCTGTTTAAACTTATTTTACATCCCAATCAAGTAGTATCATGATCCTCACCATTTCTTTGGTGAGACTCCCATTCTGGTCAGTCATTTCGGAGAGCTTCTTTCTCAGATCCATCACCACAAACTCAGCATCGGCGAGGCTTTTCTGTTCAAAGTTCATCTGCTGCATTTGTTGCATCTTGAAAGAAATTCAAAACAGATTTATTGATAAATCCGGAATCCAAATCATGTACCCTCAATGGGCTATTCCAGTTGAAATCCATTCACCCCTATGGAAGACATGTCCCTAATCTCCCATACAGAGGGTGAGAATTTCAAATGGGGTTACATGGATGGGCGACTCCATATGCCATATGAAATCTACACCCCCTGTGTGAGGGGGTATAGATTTCAAATGGAGCAGCCCAATCTGCAACAGGGATACACAATACACACCAACTTGGATAACATATGCAGACCTGCCAACCTCTGAAAGTCCAAATGCGGGACACTAAAAATTTCTTCCAAAATTCCAACGAAATTACGACGAACCTTCCGAATTCGGAAACATTGACACAGTGAAAAGCTGAAAATAACCTCTTCACCAATCCGAAAAAGATACGCAATTCATCGGTTATACAATGTTGCATCAATGAACCATGCACCGGCGATGAGGCGAAAATTATAGCCTCCTTTTAATGGCAACGCTCATACATATCCAATGTATTACAATGGGCAACGTGAATTTAACACGCAAGCACGTGCTAATCAGGCTTTTAATAGCGCCACCACATTTTCAATGCATTTAAATAGGTATAGCGCCGCCGCAATTCTTTCGTGCCAGACGATATCGGACAATTTGTTGGTTTTTTTTAATGATTTTTTTCAATGGACGGAAATGCGGGAATGCGGGACGTCCCGCATTTTCGGGGTTTTAAACTTCGGAATGCGGGACTGTCCCGCAAAATGCGGGACAGTTGGCAGGTCTGCATATGTGACCTGCGACCACGAAATCAGCGTAAATAAAGTTGCAAGGAGTTAGTCACTTTTAAAACGCCCTGGCTTCTGTGTTGGTGTTCACACACCTGTTAAAGCCACTAAGTATGCCTGTATGTCCTTTGTGAATGGGAGCAAAATGGGCCATTCACGAAGGATAATACTACTGACTTGTACAGGTGGCAACAAACAAAGAACATCAACTTAGTCAGACCAAATATCTCAAAACTACCAACTCAACAAAATGAGTATAAAGTGGCGTCGACTTTACACTGATTTCTTGGTAGCAGGTCACATATGTGACATGATCTGGTCCATAAGAGGTCAAAGGTAGCAAATTTGAAATTAAGATTAAGGCAAATTTATGGAGTAAAAAAGCAATAAAATACATATGAAAATAGACATCACAAAACTTTGTAACTTTAGAATCAATCAATCAAGTATGCTAGACCTTGTATGTTTTCATTATATGATAGCTTAATGTTTGGCTATCTTCCAGGAAATAAAATATTGGGTTATTTCAATTCTTGTGTTTCACAATATGATGCGCCTCCAGCGGGTCGCTGAGTCAAGGCCAAAATATGCAGTGCATCATGGGAAAATGTTGACATCCAAAGAACGCATAATACAAATACAATACACAAACATACATCATTATAATGATGTTTCATGCGAATGCACACTAAAACAACAATAATTGTTAACAATTAACATGACATTACATCTGCCAATAATTATTAACAATTATAGTAGATCCATTTTCTATCTATTGATCACAGGGAATCCGTCATGGAGCTGTTTTCAACATATTTATTACCACACTCGCGTGAAAATTCAATAGCAGCTTGAACGGCGATGTCGACTCTGGAGTAAAAAAAAATTGACTGCCAAGAACAACAGCTGGTAGCGCATCGTATTGTGAAACGTGAGAATTGAAATCCATACACCCCTTTGGAAGACATGACATTACATCTGCCAAAGTGGTGTAGATTACAAATAACCCCCACGGTCAAACGCCTTATCGATTGAGCTAACCCCCATTCTGTGGAGACAAATGCATATGCCATACCTGTTCTAAAGAGAGTGACATTTCTGCCACCTTGGCATCACGTTCTGTCAGTGTGTCCTTCAGCGACTGAATCTCAGCTTTATTTTCATCCTGTAAAAGTTATAAAAAATATATTAAATTCTTTTCTAATGGTAAACAAACATGAATTTACCAAGAAGTTTCTTTTATGGTACAGAACAGAACTGCAAATTTAAATAACCACCAATAATTAGGCTGGGCACCAATCCATAACATGACACAAATGGAAGACCACCACTCAACCCCATGTTGAAGTGCATGGCATATGGTAGGTCAATTAGATTAATAATAAAAAAAAAACGATTGAAGTATTTTCATTTTTGCATGACTTGATATTTAAACAGGTTACCTCTTGTTCCTGAATAGTACGGGATTCTCTTCTTGTGAAGTCCTCCAATTCTTTCAGCTCTGTCTTGTACTTATTCAAATTATATTCTCTGTAAACAGTAATAATAGACAAAACAATAAAACTGATGCATATTTTTTATAGGACGTTGCTTTTAGGTGAAAGGGTGGGTTATGAAATCCATAAACATGCCAAAACATGATTTTAAAAGACTTAAACATTTGAGGTCTTTTTGAGCGCAGACAACTGACCTACTATACATACATCCACATGACAATGTTTAGTACATTTTCCCAAAGCGATAAACTGAACCACTAACTGAACAATTGCTACTATTCAAGTGGTCCCTTGCACAGGACTTTTAAGCATTTGCAACAGAGGTAAAAAACAAATATACTCACTGCTTTTCTCATACTGCATATATCAGGGGACGGTATTAATCTTTTTGTTAGGAAAATCAAGAGTATTAGGGCCCATGCTGTTGTGAGGCAGAAATATGGTACCACGGATCATTTACCAACAGGTAACGTCCCAGCATCATCTCATTAATGAGGGCCAATCGTTCCATGAAATGGGAAAGATAAAACTGCCATGCAAATACCACACATATTTATGGTCTCATTATGTAAAGACAAAGACATGCAACACTCTATCGCGTAATGTGAAGGCATACAACGCTGCAACATCAGTGAGTGAGATAACACACCATCGCAAACCTCAAATCGCCTATTTAACACACCACAATTCCTAAACTTCTTACCCAGTGGCATTTGATAGCAAACCTGACAACCCGCCACATCATTTCCAGAAGTGTGATTTGTAGCACGCCTGTTATTTAACTCAACCCCTGCAGCATGCTGACATGTTTTATTAGACATGCACAATTAAATGATCTGCCCTCATGAATATGTAAGAATTTGCAGCATATAAAACACAGGGACTTGGATCATGGTCTGTGTGTGGTACTTACAGATCTCCTATAGTCTTGTCCTTTTCTTGAAGTTGCTTGTGGAGTTGGGGGTTGTCTTTGTTATTCTCATCATTGTCATTTTGCATCTCCTGCTGTAATTCTAGATCAACCTTGAGTAGATCAAGCTCATATTGCCTGTAGGAAATATAAGAGGGAAGCAAAAACAAAATCAGCAGTGCTCTATGATGCAATTATGAAACAATCAGTAGGTTTGCTATAGTCAAGTTTCATTCAGTCAGTCTGGATATAAGAGGGAAGCAAAAACAAAAGTGACTCCATCTATGATGCAATTACCTGGTAACCCACAATCCGATTCAGGCAACAACCAGCATGTTTCTACTGATGCTTAAAATAAGGGTTGTGGTGTGTACCGGAAGTACTGAAAATATATTCCTGGCCCCAAGCTGCTTTAAAGGTCACGATGTGATCCATAAAATGTACATAAAAGAAGTTCAAAACCCAGCAACCGTTAAGTTTCCACTGACAGAAATACCGGGTGTCACACCGCGTGGTCTACATCATGAGGTGGATCACGGTTGCCGGGTGTCCACACCGCATCACTCTGAACCGATCTGTTTCCACTGAGCACATTAACCGGTAACACTCTAAACTAAACCACATTACCCACCAACCGTTCCCCAGTAGAAACACACAGTTTCTGTTATATCATTTTATCAACAAATGTGATGAAAACTAAAACTACATACAAAAATTGCCTTTCAAATAACATATCACATTTGTGTACTTCCATATCAAAACGATGCACTTGTCGGCTGCTACATGTGTCTCATTTCACATAATTGCTAGGAATAAATACCAGACTCATATCAAGTGTAGGTCACTTCAAATGTAGCAGCCGACAAGTGCATCGTTTTGATATGGATGTACACATTTGTGCATTTCTGTTGCATTTTCATTGGGTGCAGGATTGAACCAGTGTTGTGAGAAGTTAGAGTAAAGTACATCTAGGCTGCTTGGAGCACAAAATGTCAACTGCATGTGTTGCTTGGTGCACAAAAGGGTTAACTGCTAAGGTTGAACAAAGGTGGTAAACCCTTTAGTGCATCAGGCAGCCTATGCAGTTGATCAAAGCAGTCCATGTAGACCAAATGCACACTGCAGTGTACATGAATTTAGTATCCTATTTACATTGGGCAAAAGTCGTAATCGACTTCATTGGAATAGGAATCATCATTGGAATTACGACTTTGAATTATAATCATCGATTATAACTGTACCTGTTTACACTTATGCTACAAATTAAGTCAATTATGACTTTTGTGAAATCAATTACGACTTTTGCCCAATGTAAACAGGGTATTAGATGTTTCAATAAGCTCTGCTTCTTTTCCCATATTGATTGATCGATCAGAAAAAGGTCTATCAGAGAAGTTTGGCACTTGTTTATCGCATAGAGTCAGGTTGTGCCAGGGTCACAGGATTCTAGACGTGCTTGTTCAGATAATGGGGTGCCAAAGTTTTCTGACCCAATAAACACAGCCAATCCCAACCCTGTCTTTACCAACTGCATGTGTTGAAAAAAATACCCAACTCCTCTGCTATTCTAGTATACTTACAGTTGTCTGCATGATTCTTCTTTTTCCTCTAATTTCTGCTCCAGATTTGCTTTCTCAGCAATCAACTTCTCACACATGCCCATTGTCTCTTGCAGTTGGTTTTTGATGACTTTGTCCTGAGAACACAAGAATCAAAAGGATAACTACAGTAAGAATTCTGCATGAATGAACACCATTTGTCATCTATAACACCCTTAATTGTTTGCATCCATTGCATCCACTGCATCCAGTAACCTCCCTGTCGGACATGGTTGACTGGTGGACATTTGGGCGTTTGTCATGCTGTGTTCATTGATTTGAATGTCACACTACAAAACACTACACATCATGTGCTGACAAGCCTCAAATAAAAATGTGTCAAAATGTTTTGCTTGTTTGTAATTCCTACTGACAACTCTGATATATTCAAAAATGAGCACAGCAAAACTTCTAAACCATTATTTTCATACCCCCATCATTATTTTGTGAAAAGCTGGCCTTTTTACCATTGTATATGGCAAAAAAATAAAAAATTTAAAAAAGATTACAGACCCACCAACCCTGATTTTATAGCTTTAAAAGGCCGTTTTGACCTTTTCAACAACAGACACAGGGGAGGTGTTTATATAAATATAGCCTATTTTTGAATTGGATAATAACATTTTTTACAATCTAGTTAAGGAATTTGACAACTGGTAAACATGTTTGAATGAAGAAAAAGAGAGAAAAGGTCAAATTTTATGAGTGTCTTGGGTTTGCTCTCTATGGATATTGGTGACAGAGATTATACCATATCCATATGTCTGTAGCTGGCTGGCCTAGTCACCAAATACAGCCCTTTACGGGCAATACACATTTTAGGCCTCTCAACAAGTAACCCAAGTTTAAAAGAAATAAAAACAAAAAATAAAACTGCACAAGCTTACCTCGTCATCTTTTGATGTAGTCTCTTCCTCTGATATTGTATCCTCTGCAAAGCGGACTGTTAATCGTCTCTTTTTCTTGTGTCTGTGTTCAGACTCATCGCTGGAACTATCTGAAGACGGGAAGTCAGGTATCTTGAACTTGAATGCAGAGTCATTGAGTTCCTCTAAACCTTGGATATAATGTAAGAAAGTGGGTACAAATTTGAGATACCAATCAGCATCTGTTTTGAAACAATAAATCTTAAATGTTTGTGTGACCAGTTTGACAGCCTCAAACTGGTCAGTTTTGCTTACTGACATCACTCACACAAGGGCCATATAGATAATGATTGTAATATAAATTCTGTCAATTGTATAGTTCTGCTATATTTCACAGAGTGCACAGGGATTCAAAGTCTCATGCAGGCTGAAGACGCCATCTTTTGTGGTGGTGAGAATAACAACCCAAACACATACATGTATACATCGCATCAAAAGATACACCATAGTAAAACATACCTGCTTTGTAAATTTGTAATGAAATTTCTTACCTCCAAGTGAGCTGGTTGATGCACTGGATGCTACTGAATCATTGAGAGCAGGCGGTGGCAATGGCTTGAATGGAGCCAGTGGTTTCAGACTCTGGAAATCCATAGCAGCTTCAGCACGTGCCTTTGTGATTGGTGTACCCATCATCCTCATGGCTCCTGGACACCAGGTCTCCCTCCGCATCTGAAACATTCAAGTTGAATCAACTTGTAGGTACTTACATAAAGTTTCTGTACAAAGCAAATATGCACAGTTTGTATCCTTTACATCATGATTAATAACTTTGTCATATTTGTGACATGATCAAGGGGAATGAGTCACATGTCGACCCTGGTCCAAAATGAGTTTTACACATGATTCTAAAGAGGACATTTAGAGTTTTCAGAAACTGAAACTCCCATGTTGATACGACTTTTCTTTGCAAAGTTACATCAATTTATCAATCGCTAAAAACAATACAAAACAAAAGAATTTTAACACTTTCTTTGCCAATATCTCAAAATTAATTTTAGCGACATCCGACTCATTTCCCTTGATCGTGTCACATTTATTAAGATTCAGATTCTTGTACAGTGGGTGTTGTCTAGCATGCAAGTGATAAATTTGATTGGTTCCTGCATCTTTCCTCTATAGTATATATTACAGAGCAATAGAGATTAGAGAATTATGCACTGTGTTGTTAGGGAACACGGCAAAGTGCTTGTTGATGCGTGATGATTATACATTGAAAGAGTTGTGTGTAATAGGCGTACAAGCAAAGTTAATAGGTTTGTGATTGATTCATTTATTTAAGATTACTAGTAAATCCCTATGATTGTAACAATTTTTATTTTCTGGAAAATTTGCTTTTATTAGTAATTAAATATTTTGTATTGAACAAGAACGAGTACCCTGTATCCACAACTCAAAATATTAAATCTGCTTTTCTTTTATGATAAAAAAAACTTGAAGCATGTCCAATTTGCAAGAAGTTTTGCAAGCATTTTGAGGTCTGACTGAAACCTTGCTACAAACCTTTCTTTTCTTCTTTGGTGGTCCGTCTTTGGCAACCAGCAAGATGCTGGAGAGATATTTCATTTTCTCTTCATGAGCTTCTTGAGCGCGCATCAATTCTTCATTCTTTTTTTCTTCCGAGAGGCGTAACAATTCATTCTTCTCTTCTTCTGAGCGCTCTAAGAGTCCAGCCAGGTTGTTGATCTCAGATCTCAACTCACCTTGCTCATACTGTAAGGAATGATAAAGAAATAGACATTTAAGATGAGGAGTACAGATAAAAGTAATCAACTAAGGAGTAGAGTAAGTATGAAATGTTTGATGCAATCATGCAAAATGAGTCACATATCAGTTAAGTGCATTTTAGAAACTTTTTTTAAAATTTTTATTTCATCAGGAATAGATTAACAATAACCACTTGACTGATATAGCTATACTGTGTCTCTTCTCAAGCTGAGAGTAACACCATGTTGGATTTTGCAGTGGAAGATTTGAATCACCAGCGTACAAACAAATCGCCACTGTACTCGTGTGTATATGCCCAGAGGGGTTAGGTTGTCATGCACAATTCAAATCTGCCACTGCGAAATCCAAAATGGTGTTACTCTCAACTTAACATGACCTGTGTGACCTAGCTCCGACTCCTGTGTGATGAGGCTAAATTTAGCCCAGGACAAATAGCTCAAGTTCAAATAATTATTTTGTCCAGGGTCATTTACCTGGGACAAATAAGTAGACAATAATCTTGCTAAGACCAAAAGGATTGGTTTGGCATGCTGCAAGCCTGTGCCATGTTTCACAAAGCCTTACAATTGATCTTACAATGGATTTACCAGTACAGCGTAAGATCAATCGTAAGTCTTCTTGAAACGGGCTTCAACATGTGGATAAATTACACATCCCATGGAATCTCTACAAATAGCAGACATAAACCAGGTACACCAAGCATTACATGGAAGGCTTGGGCCATATATCATGATATTAAATCCTTATCGCGATGACGATAATGTAGAAATAGTGACAGGCGATATACCTATACTTGGTCTCCCATCCAGCATCAGAATGCAGGATACTATCCGGTCAATGTACTAGTATTGGTTAATCTTACCTGACTAGGGACCAGGGTCTTAGCCAGAAATTGAGGGTTGCCCGTCATTTGAATAAAATTGCCTGTCCTAATTTGACCTTTAAAACATTTACCAGACATCTAGATAGCCCATTGGGGGTTCAAAGAGTTCAAATATGTGCCGATATGGCCTTGTTCTACAAATTGGGTCTACTAAAAAGGTCAATTAGCTTCTCAAAACATACAATTTATAATATAGCATCTGTCAAAGGCATTAATTTTGCCCGTCCCAGGAGCAAACTGGCCGTCTAAAATGACGGCCAGACGGGTGGCTAGCTAAGACCCTGCTAGGGACTAGAGACTTGTGAATCTTTAAATGTGGAAATTATTGTCCACACTCTTACCTTTTGAATCTTGTTCTTGTAATCTTGTAGCTCCTTCTTTAGGCGCTGCATCATCGCTTCATCGGACAGGATCTCATTTACGGTGGCGCTGTTCTTGATAGTCTTGGCATTGCTAGCAAACTAAGAGAGTAAATGTAATGGTTAGCTATACCAATGTGTTTTTATCAAACTTTAAAAAAAATGAAACATTACAGTTACAAATTTTTAAAACCCACACTTTATCCTTCACAAAACCTGCTTCATGCAAGCAGGGTTAGAATTTTTAACTTGAACATGGAAATCACTTCTTTTGTTCACACATTTTATAAACACATACATATCAGTGACCTACCCGCTTTGGGTGGGAATTCCACCTGCTTCATAAATCAGCTAAGATCAGAATAGGTTCCGTACCATAACTAGGTTTGATCACAAGTTTTAAATTTTAGTCCAAAATTGCAAGGAATAGAAATGCCTACACACTTTCCTGTAACATTTTTCCTGTAAATGTAGTTGACCAAAGCTAGGTGAATTCAAAGTAATCACTGTGTGCAACTAATACGAATCTCTTTCATACCTGTAGTGTACTGTGAGTCTGCTCAATAGCAGCAGGTGTGACGGCACAGATGATGGCTGTCTTTGAGTTGCCACCCAATGATGACTGCAGCAGCCTGGTCAGCTTTGAGTCTCGGAATGGTATGTGACTCTCACTTCGGCTCAACTTTGAGATGACGTTGCTAAGTGCAAAGAGGGATGTGTTGATGTTGCAGGCTTCCCGAAATCGCTTGCCTGTGGCTTTGGTTTCGTTTGCTTTCTCTGATCCTGCCAGGTCCACCAGGTACTACATATTTAATGGAAAGAATTTATTAGTGTATGGTGATAACCAGAAGCAGAGAAGATGTCTTACCCTTCCCAGAATCCTATGCAACATGATACATCACCTTGTTTCATCAAATGACACTTGTATTACTTTGTACAATGTTCTTTTGTTTTCATGTTGAGAATAGACTCTCTAAACATGGGTAGATAGTCATGAAATAAACTAATTTGCAAAACCTGGATGTGCTCTGTTCATTGAGGTTCTTGATATCATGTTGCACTAGATAGCAAATAAAATTGAAATGGGAGAAATGCATTGTGGGAAGTGTAAGGTAGACTCTGAACCATAAGTCATATTATTATTTAATACCCTGGCATCTCATTTGCCCTTTTTTAGAGAATAAACGATATGAATTTTTGTTTTCACTATCCTCTTCCATGTGAGACGACAGGCAGGTTCACTACGATAAAAATATTTGACCTGTCTGTTATCCCATGACTAGAGTCTTAGCTGGTGATAGAACTTTTACAGTTTTTGCATCAAAAGAGTGGAATAAGCTACCTGTTTATATATTAGACAATCTTCATCAACAAATGCATTCAAAAAAGCGCTTAAAACTTATTTGTTCCCATAACATGTTCTTATTGATATTGTAATTTGTATTATTTTTAAGATGCACCTTCAAAATGTAGTTTTAAGTTGTAGTATTAAGGTATTTTGTAAGCGCTCTGAGCCTTATGGAAATGGCGCAAATGCTCTTTGTATTGTATTGTATTGTATTGTATTGTTGTCTATCATAGGTAGAGGATAAATTCCTATCGTTTACATATTATTTTAATAACTGTAAACTATTTTTATGTTTTTAACTTGTTTACATCTTCACATATTCTGTTGCGCATACTGCTGGCGCACATGCGAGTATTCCGCACTAGTCTACACATACAATGCAATACATATACGCGCACCTCTACAAGCGTGTTACGCGTTATCAACATTCATGATGGCGTGGGTCGTCTATGGCTTGATAGCCGACACCAAAATCATGCGATTGTCCAATCAGATTATGTGTCTACAAGTAGACCACTCCCACTGACTAAGAATGTCCTATCAAGGCTCACTAATCATAATAATAACAGGGTTCCCAGCATGAATTTCGCCATTCGGAGGGCACTGAATCGGCTGACCCTCTTGGGTCAGTTTTCCCTGACTTTGGCTGTTTTTCTCAAATTCTGAGTTTCCCTGTCTGTAAAATGGATTTTTATTTTTGCTGATTTCCCAGAGTGGCTGGGAATCCTGAATAAGGCATCAGAAACAAATTTGTTTGATCAATGGATCGACCGTCGATGTTGCTTCGATGCTGATCAAGTTCAACTAATTTATCAGAATTAACGCTAAATTTATATCAATTGGTCAATATCACTACAAGCACAAATTACCATTTTATCACAATTAACAATAGTAAATTAATTGATTTCATAAATAATAAGGATCGATTGCAAGCTTTGATGGTCGATCGAAAGATCAAACTTATTTTCTTCTATTGCCTAACTGTTTCTGACAGCAAATTTATGACAATTGTTTCTAGCGCTACTTACCAGATGGGACATTTTGACGCAATTCTCTGCCGATTTTCTTTTTTCCTTTCTCAGCCTCGACTCGATTATAATACAGAAGATGGTGTGGGATCTAGAGGAATGCTCATTCATGTTAGTTCGGCCCACGTGACGTTTTTCATCCCCCTCTTTAATCAACTGGAGAAAGTGATCAGCGCTGGTGCACACTTTCTCCTCTTGATTTGTAAGTGACACACGTATCTGTGGACAAAAAGAACAACTCTGATAAGCAGGCATCAAAATGTTAAACATTTTAAAGGTGTGTGACCAGATCCACAGCCTCATTCCCCTATTAGTCCTCAACAAAACTGATTTTTGTGGGGGAGGGGGGGTAGGGTCTTGACGTTCCTATCCAATGTTTTAAGATCAAAAGATGCAGAAAATTTCAAAGTATAACATATCAAAAGTCCTCTCAAATCTTCTTTGTGTAAACTTTTTATGAAACTTTAAAACTAGAACTCCTTTCCAATTTCGTAGATTCACATTTTTTAAACTGGCTATACAAGTACTGGCACCTCATTCACTGATCAAGCATGAATGACCAGGTTCTTTTCATGTGGAAAACAGGGTGCATAGGTCAGCAAAATGCCAGACATCTATAGAATTTGACAAGGTCCTTACACATTGCCTGGCCGCTCTTCCTGGTTTAACGCATAAAAAGGACTAGGTCATGTCGGCGAATGAGGTGCCGATGTGATGATGACGTGGTTCAAGTAGGCAATCCAAACCCCACTTCCACGTTTAAGCTGTGAACAGCACCAAATCGACAGAATGCAAAAGGACCTTGCCGAATAGTAGAGTGGAGACAATGTAATTTCACAACCCTGCAAATCACTTACTGTTTTCTCTCCATTGATGCATTCTTCCTTCTCTCGTATCTCTAACTTCTTGCCTTCTTTTGCGAGTAGATCCATCAACGATTCGTTGTATAATTCAATATAATACCCACGAAGCAGAAACTCACGTTCTGGCATCTGAAAAATGAGTCGCAAATATTTGATCACCAATTAAAACTGTACATGAACTTTGTAATGCCATTGAATTAAACCAAAAAAGCTTAAGATCCTAGCTCATGTTTGCAGTTGCTCATGGAGTGGAAATCCTCTTCACATGATCCGATTGCACAATTACTCAAGCACACATACAGGCAACACAACTTCTAAGTTCCCCCTAATACTTTTTTTTATTCCTCAAGATATTAATTACAAAGTCTAATCAAATTATCATACCTCATTGATGCTATCAAATATTTGTGCCACTGTCTGTGGAATTATTCCTGGGGTTGTTTCGTCTCCGTGCATGGTAAATGTCTTCCCGCTTGACGTTTGCCCATAAGCAAAGATGGTACCTGAAAAGTGACAAGTATTTACAGGTGTGTGAGTGACCACATCTAAAAAAAAATACGCTGAAAATAACCAGGAAAGAGTTGAATGGAAAGCTCAGGACTGTACTTTTGTACAGAACAAGGAAAACATGAAGATCAAAACACAAAATGGTCAAAATCAGCATTAAAGAAATTTAATTAACTTGGTACCAATTAGCGTAGTACATACCATCATATCCTTCCATAGCACTCTCTATGATCGGTTGTGCAATCTCTTCATAGACATCTTGCGTAGTCTCCGTCATGTCGAAAACACGATCTGCCAACAGTAAAATACACAGACTTTAGAATGTCTAACAGATTTGTTGTCACTCTGATTGAAAACAATTAGTGATTCGGAATAAAAGTATTGTTTTGAGACCAAGCTGATACAGCATGGAAGATAGCGTTATATGTCAAGTGGAACAATGAGTTATTTTCCTAATCCTGGAATCTCTCTCATGCAGACCTCCTTCGTAAATGCAATCTCCCAAGCCTGTCAAAGTGAGGATGTCATCGAATGCACCTCCATACCAGCCTTTAAATCTGCTGTTTGTCTCCATTTCATTTGGTTTCCTTTTATTTCGCCGTTCCACCTGTCCATGTCCTTGTTGTTTGCTTTGGTGCATTTTGTATTCTTTTTGTTTGTTTTTTGTTTTGATGGAATGGGCATTCCTTTAATTTAGTGTTTTCACTATTGGGCTTGCCCAAGCTCTCTAGCCTATTGTTACAAATAAATAAAACAAGTATTAGTTTACTCAGTGGCACTTTCTCTCTCCCTTCTGTGATCAGGATAATTATGCAATATTATAAAAATAAGAAGTTATATGCCAATCAATGAACACATAATTTCTTCAAGTAACCATTAATCCATGCATTAAAATGCAAATAACTTGCAGTCCTCCATAGGGAACCAAACAAACATGGATTATTATTAACCTCCAATCCCTCATCCTACAAAAGAGGGAGAAGGTGCCTGTCCAGGTTGATAAATTTCAATCATCAAACATGGAGGGTATTGTGTACATAGGTATAAACTTTGGGTTGGTGAACTCCTAACTTTAGGTTATAAATTTCAAGTACAACTACTACGGTACTTACCAAAATTATAGCATTTCCCTTTGGTCTGCCCTCCTGCATCTACCTGTACAATGGTCTGGGTATCAGCTTTCCAGTTGACATCTGCATTTTCATTCTCTTCCCTACAAGGAAAAAATACAGGATAATTGCAATTTGTTCGATGCACAACATGGCACGCTTAGAGGTTACTAATATTTATGCTGACAGCGTTGAGGTCCACTTTCAAATATTCATAACCTCCGCGTATCACACCATGCGTCCCGATCAAATTGCTCATTAGATGATATACGCACGATGACCTCTGTGTGTGATTACGTGGTACAATGACTTCTGCGTGTGCGGATCTGTTGCGCCGGAACACTTCACGCGCACGTAACTGCCATATTTGCACATGGCATGATTGTGCAGGGCTATAATTAGTAAGTCCGTTTCAGCCTGTTTGACTTTTTGAAGGGCGATAAAAGTTTTGATAAAAATTGTTTATTTCAACAAATTTTGGAGAATAAAATCATGAGATTTGGTTGAGCGATGAGTTAAAAATGACGGTTATGAATCCGGTTAATAACTTTGCATCAGTTATATGTCGGGCATTGTGAAAAATCTAAAACATTTTACTTTGTACCTTAGTTTAAAAATTGTGTTTTTCCATGTATATTCAAAACCTTTCCAAATACCCAAAAGAGAATGGTTTTGGCAAGACCTGCTACCGGAAACAAACTTGGTTTCTTTTTTGGGGGCTTTAATCTCTCACACACATATATAGGGTATAGATTTTAAATGGAAGTACTCATTCAGGTAATCCCATTTCATATTCACACTCCCTGTGTTGAAGATCCAAGGTCATGTCTAGGGGGTGTATTACTGTTGGATGGATTGTAGCCCATTTATGGACATGCTTATACCATTACCATGCATGCATACAAACCTGTTAATCAGGGGGCGTACTCGTATCGCTACCTTGATGTTATCCATCTTCATCAATCTTCCCAACCAGGAAAGAAGACTTATAATTTATGACTCCAGATTTGCTGCAGAGATTTGATCTGGAAAAAAAAAAGAAAATTGGCAAATTGTCATTCATTAAAACACATGTGAGATCACTGAGATGTAAACTATAAAGTTCAAGTGTTACAGGTTTAGCCCATACCACTTCCACTAAAATCCAAAATAAACAAATCTCGTGATCTTACACCTCTGGATTTCTTCTTGTCATGCTTATGGGGCTATCTTGCTATATAGTATAGACATAGAAGCACCTAGCCTGAAACATCATGGCCCTAGTTGTTCCTTCCTCACCACAGCCATAGGGCCACAAACGAGGTACCGGTACCATTTACAAAGCCGGGGTACCAGGCTGAACTCATGTTGCGGTGATGATGTCACACTGACAGCCTCTTTATAATAGGAAGAATTCAAAACATGGCGACGATAACAGTCATAAATCTTGTCATTTTACATCCTCAAATGTGCTCAAAATTTACAAACATGCACTAAACATGTTTTGTTTTTTAAGTCTCATCTGCATGTGAGGAATGGTAGGAAGTGGTATGTGATTATGTGAAAAAGTGGTATTTTGTGGGGACTGTGTACCCTCGATATAGGTCTACGCAAGGTCTTAGCCAGCCATACGTCTGCCCATCTTTAAGACGGGCTAATCTAATTTTAGACGGGTAGACTTAATGGATTTTACAAATGTGATAGCTCTAAAACAGATGATTTTAAGGGGGTACTACACCCCTCGATAAATTTGTGTCTATTTTTGCATTTTTCTCAAACACTAATAACACACTGGTAACAAAAGTTATAATGTATATTATAGGTGCAAGGAATCCAATTACTACACTGGAATTTCAGTGATTCAAGACAAGCGGTTTGTTATTTATGATAAGAAATAAGGTACCGCTAGGATGTTCCTCATTTCCTATCATATATACTGAACCACTTGTCTCGAGTCACTGAAATTTCTGTGTAGTAATTTGATTCCTTGCCCCAATAATATACATAACCTTTGTTACCAGTGTGTTATTTTTTTTTGAGAAAAATTCTTTCTCGGGCGGGCCGGGAGTTTATGGAACTGCGGACCCTGCGACGTTATCATGTTATTACTAATTCATGAATTTTACTATAGCACCATGCCATGGCACAGCAGGCATGACAGGACTGAGGCATTACATGACAAGCGGCTAGGGGACGCAGGGGTAACCTGTCCTTGTCAATCAATGGCGATTCTATTGTCCACCTAAAGTTAAGCCGATGACATCATCAATACGTAGATCCATATAGGTATGCTAGGTGAATTCAAATTTGCCATCAAACTGCACCATTTTACATATCAAATTAAAGCCCTTGAGTAAAGAAAGCCAAAACTGAAAACATTTTTGTCATAGCACTTTCCGTAACAAAGTTACATCTTGTCAAAGATTGACTTTCATCAAAAAGATTCAGATAGCAAAATTCCCCAAAACGGCATTTAGGGGTGTTTCTAGATCTTAGTCTCATGGCGATAGCAGCTTTTTTTTAATGGAACTGCTATCAAAATCCCTCCAAAATTCCATGTGCGACTTGATTATCACCATAAAAAATCATATATTTGGGTCAAGTGAAGTATAGAAAACATATTTATGTAGGTATGCTAGGTGAATTCAAATTTGCCATCAAACTGCATCATTTTATATATCAAAATAAAGCCCTTGAGTAAACAAAGCCAACACTGAAAACCTTTTTTTTCATAGCACTTTCCGCAGCAAAGTTACATCTTGTCAAAGATTGACTTTCATCAAAAAGATTCAGCTAGCAAAATTCCCCAAAACGGCATTTAGGGGTGTTTCTAGATCTTAGTCTCATGGCGATAGCAGCTTTTTTAATGGAACTGCTATCAAAATCCGCCTAAAATTCCATGTGCGACTTGATTATCACCATAAATAATCATATATTTGGGTCAAGTGAAGTATAGAAAACATATTTATGTAGGTTTCCTTCACCAACCTATTCTCGAAAAAAATTCAAATTTCTATGTAAATATATGCATTGAGTTTTTCCCCGGTCTCGGCGAATTTCGCTATAGCAAATGTGTTAACTAAGGTTTGCCTGGGATACGTAATTTATGTAGGTTTCCTTCACCGGCCTATTCTCGAAAAATATTCAAATTTCTATGTAAATATGCATTGTGTTTGGGCCCCGGTCTCGGCGAATTTCGCTGACTAGCAAATGTGTTAACTAAGGTTTGCCTGGGATACCTATATTCTGTCGGTCCGTGTCACGTCACTTCCGGTTGATGATGTTCGAGTGAAAACAAGTCCCTGATTCGATTTTTGTTGATGATTTCTGTCATTGGTGTAATGTAAATTTCGATCGCAAATAGTCAGTGGAATCAAACAACCGTTTCTAAGTCTTCAGAGTGAAAGAAACTTACTTGATTTACCGCTTATATACTGACAAACTTAAAATTAAATTCCATGGTCGAGTGTCGTTTTTCCGAAATTGAATGTCACTCCAGCAACATCGCTATGTAGCCTCCTTCACAGCCGGTTTCTGTTGTTCACAACAAACCGTGAGCCACATGCAGTTTGGGCCCGAGACTAGAGATAGCCCGGATGTCCGACCGACAGAATAGTATGATGTTCTGAACATATTACTGTCTTGGGCATGGCCGGCCGACCATTAGACTGCGGAACTCAGTCCTCAATGATAGTCAGTCATTTATCTTTTGTTTTGGTCGTTATATAACTATCATTTGGCCGACCATCTCGTCTGGCTTCAATCAGGAATTAAGGAAGCGTTGGGAGTATTTACCAGATCCAGATTCAATCATGTGAATGCATGCATGCAATGATGCATGAATGCAATGCCAATGATGGTCAACCAGCGAAGTTATTTTTTAAATTATTTCACTTTTAAAACAAAGCTGATCTACGCAATTTTATCATGGGAATATTACCTTCACCAACCAAAGCTACCAGTATTCGTATCACTCTCCTCCTACATGTAAATCTGCTGTGCTGTTCATTTATATTGTTTGTACCGCCGCTACCGCGATACCATCATCATTAGGAAAACAAGGTACTGGATTTTTAAATTTTCCGGGCCGAATATATTTTGCGCTGTACGGAAATAGTAATGCGCTGAACAACACTGGACCTATTTTTAGAGCCAAATTTATATTTTTCATCTGGAGTTTACACTTTAACAATAACATGTGATAGAAATAAATATAACTTATTCAAATCAACACATTTATCAAATATTTTATTACTATGTGTCGGATAAATTGTATAAACTTGAAGCCTTATTTTATTTATGGCGCATGAATATACTGGTATTTCGGCAAGTATCTTTGACCTGTGACCTTTGCACCGCTGATTTTCTAGTCTAAATGCCAGTCGTTTTCGGTGCGCGAAGTAGGTCAGGACTTTTGGGCTGGGCTGCCCATATAAGGCTCTGTGGCTGACCCCCCCCGGGTGACCCCCACCCCGTTTTTTTGCAGCACTGAGGTAACGGGCCATTTTTCATGCAAAACTGTTCACAAAAGTTCATTTTTAGATTGATAATTTGATACAGTCCACTCAGTTTTCCATTAAAATGAGTTTTTATATGAAAAATAGCTTAAAATTTCCACTGAAAAATTGCGCGGCATCAGTTACAAAATCCTGTAGGCCTACGGGTCAGTCGCTACTGCAGTAGCGTAGCCAGCGGGGGGGCTGGGGGCAGAGTGCCCCCTGACAAAAAAAATGAAAGAAAATTGCCCTCTGACAAACAATGAAAGAGAAAATCAGGAGGGCAAAGGAAAAGAAAAAGGGCAAGGAGCCCTTTTTCTAGCAAAATTCAGGGCCAAAATAGTGTAAGAATACACAATTCTTCCGCGCTACGCGCGCACATTGTAACAATAAAAGCCCTTTTTTAGCCGGATAATGGGCGAAAATAGTGTAAAATAGGCCTACCATTTTTTGGCGCTACGCGCGCACATCATCCCAATAAGGCCCTTTTCGGGAAGCTCGAAGACATAGGGCCTACAGTGCTCTATGTAAGCCTATAATGCAACTGCAATTTTTTTCGTCTGTGCCCCAAAAATTTTATTTTGCCCCTCCTGACCAAGAAAGCTGGCTACGCCCCTGCTCTACTGTCTCTTTGTCTAGATTTTAACTCCAGTTATTTGGGAAATTAAGGAGAATGGCATTGCCCATTTTTGCAGTATAATGTGCGAATGGCATTTTTCTACTTTTTGGATGTTCTATTAATATTTTTAAAAAGAAAAGAAAAAAGGTAAAACGTTTTACATTTGCACAGGCTAGCAATCCAGTGGTCCTATGGCACTAAACGGTTCCAAAAAAGTAAGTCCCACCTTGAGACATTTTAGTACAATCCCAAAACGGCTCAAAGTGATCAACAGTAGCTCTGGAACTGAGGGGACTGGGGCCCCCCACCCTCAATCATTTTGGTGAGGGGGCCCAAGTAGCCTACCCTAAAGCCCCCCCCAATAATCTGAGGTAAAATTCATAATTTTAGGGTACTTCGTAATTTTAGGGTTAAGATAAAATTCATAAATTTAGAGTATAATGCAAAATGTATAAGGTACAAAATTATTTATGTAAAAATGTACGCGGCATGTATTTCAAAAGCTTCATCGCTTCGCGCGGGAGGGGGACACCCCTTCAGCGTTTCCTGCCTTGGAGCAAAAAATGTCCCCCCCCATATTCAAAATCTTCCGGAACCTCTGATCAATTCTCTTGTTTTAAAGTTTGGAACATAGACTGGTTAGTTATGCATCAAGTGAAAGGGGTTTTGTTGTTATCTTTTATCATCTTCACTGAGAAATTCCACCCATTTATAAAATTTTCGGCCAAAAAAATGTTGCACTTTTCTACATATAGGCTTTTTATGCATCACTTTTGGTTTCAGACCTCTTTCATCTAAAGCAAATTAAACAAAAAGGAATGTTTCTATTTTTTTTAAATCAAAATAACTTAAGTTAAGATGTTCATGAATTAATTTTTACACATTTCAAACATGTTTTATGGTTTTAGTGAGAAATCATAGAGCAAATTTATTGACTCTTTGTATGCATTAACATGCGTAAATTTAACAAGTTTTTCATTCTAATTAAATTTATTAGGAAGGAACAACAGTAACTTCAATGATAAATCTTGTGTTCATGTTCATTGATTAATTTAACCAATGGACCAACACATTTTTGGTTAAATCTTTTATGCTGGATCCCAGTGGACTTAATTCATTGGTCATTCCTGGTTCAAAAATCATTTATATGGGTGGCCGTTTAGACTCAACTTGTTACAAGCGGTCAAGTGAGGGACAACACCACTCATTTCGATCAAGACCAAAATTAGCAAGAAAATTGCAATTTTATCTCGTGGAGCACGCATTTCTTTTTGACAGAGTAATAAATAAACGGTTCAAAAAGTCCCCCAGAGTCATTTTGGTATAATCCAAAAACGGATTGACTCAGGGGGGAACTTTTTGGAACCGTTTATTTATTACTCTGTCAAAAAGAAATGCGTGCTCCACGAGAAAAAATTGTCAGTTTTCTTGCTAATTTTGGTCTTGATCGAAATGAGTTTTTCGAATAAAACGAATAAATCGAAAAATGAATAAAAAACAAAGAGGTAATTCAAGAATAAAATGAATAAAACAAAAAATATAATCAAAGCGTGCAAAATTATAACACAAGATCCATATATTCTAGGCGTCTGTGGCATCTAAGCTATGGGGAAAGAAAATGAAAACCAGAAGATCACAATGAAAATGTATTCATTTTATAATGAACAGAAGAGTATAGATGAATTTATATAAGTTTGTACGACAACTAGAATATGCAAACAACAAGAACTATTTTAAAAACTAACAGTCATTTTAAAACTTGCTGGTCACAGCCAGCTGCGTGACTCTCATAAGTCATATATTTAATGAGAAAATTGCATTTATAAATGTATAACACTACACGGTTGCCAACACGAAGTGCTCATGTTTTGCATTGCTAATTGCAGGACCAACACCTTAGCATTGCAATGATTGAAAGTGCTGCATATAAAACTCAAAAGGGTATACTTTTGACTGTGTCTACGCCTCATAATCACTCTAGCATTGGTATAGAAATTCCTGCGTCAAAGTTAAGATCCATAGGTAAGTTTGTGAAATACAATTTCTCGACTCTTCTTCAAAACTTTAATGTATTTATACTCTGAGAACAAATTTGATAAAGGCCTAATATACCAAAACTATAACTTCCTCGGTACCCAAGCCTATATATGATGTTGAAATCCCATTTCCCTAGCATAAACGTTTTTATAATCCAGTTGATCATGTATTTTTTTGTTATTGATTTTCGTTCCTATATCTCAATTTCATTATTGCCGACATTGGTCTGGTTGTTTCAGATCATGTTATTAATGTAATACGAGTAAGCAGAATGACATGAGGCGTTTGTCGTCAAAATTGACATAGGAAGTCGACTCGAAATAATCGTATATATCACCTCAAAAGGCAACTAAAATGACCCACATGATCATCAATATCGAAAAAAAGATACTGATAGCTACTGGTATTGATAAAGTAGCTATATAGTATCCTGCTGATACTGAATGTAACAAGTAGCTATCTACTTCTGATACTGGTATTGAGGAAGTAGCTATCTACTTCTGATATTGGTGTTGACGCAGTAGCTATCTACTGCTGATATTGCTGTTGATGAAGTATCTATCTACTGCTGATATTGGTGTTGATGAAGTAACTATTTACTTCTGATATATTATGCGTATTGATGAAGTACACAGAAACTCTAAACGTTTTCGATATTATTCGCAAAAGGTTAGAAAAGGCTACCAGATAACGTTTCATAACGTTCAAAAACCAAAATAATATAACTTGTTTAAAACGTTTTTAAAACGTTATGTGTTTGCTGGGTAACTATCTACTGCTGATATTGGTACTGCTGATACGGTATTGTTGTTGATGAAGTAGCTATCTACTGCTGATATTGCTGTTGGTGAAGTAGTCATCTACTGCTGATATTGGTGTGTTGATGAAGAAGTTATCTACTTCTAATATTGGTGTTGGTGAAGTATATAGCTACCTACTGCACATATTGGTGTTGCTGAAGAAGCTGTCTACTGCTGATGTTGGTGTTGATGAAGTAACTATCTACTGCTGATATTGGTGTTGATGAAGTGTAGGCCTAGCTATCTGTGGGTAGTTATCTTACTAAAAGTAGCTATTTTACTGTAATATTATTGATGTTGGTGAAATAGTGAAGTAACTATCTACGGATGATATTGGTGTTGGTGAAATAGTTATCTACGACCGATATTGGTGTTGATGAATATCTACGGCTGATATTGGTGTTGATGAAGTAGTTATCTATTGCTGATATTGGTGTTGATGAAGTAGCTATCTACTGGTGATATTACGGTTGCTGAAGACGTAGCTATTTACTGATGATATTGGTGTTAACGAAGTATAGCTATCTACTGCTGATATCAGCATTGATGAAGCAGCTATCAACTGCCGATATTGATGAAGTAGCCATCTATACTGATGATATTGGTGTTAACGAAGTAGCTATCTACTGTTGATATCAGCATTGAGGAAGCAGCTAAATCAACTGCCGATATTGGTATTGATGAAGTAGCATCTATACTGATAATATTGGTGTTAACGAAGTAGCTATCTACTGTTGATATCACCATTGACGAAGTAGCTATATCAACTGCCGATTGATGAAGTAGCCATCTATACTGATGATATTGGTGTTAACGAAGCAGCTATCTACTGCTGATATCAGCATTGATGAAGCAGCTATATCAACTGCCGATATTGGTATTGATGAAGTAGCATCTATACCGGGTACTGATGATATTGGTGTTAACGAATTTGTAGCTATCTACTGTTGATATCAGCATTGAGGAAGCAGCTAAATCAACTGCCGATATTGTGTGAAGTAGCTAAACTGATATTATTGTATACATAGCAATCCGTCAATCCGTCTTCAAATGTGGGAGAGGGTGGGAAATCAAACTGAATACCACGAGGTCAGTTGATCATAGTGATAGGGACTATAGGTGATGGCCCGCGCGTGATACTCCTCTGAAATCAACACTTAAAGGGTTCCACAAATGAGTTAACATTCCCTGTTTCTATGTTTCATTCCTGTAATCATTTGGTAATTACGACATAGCCCGGAGAAATAACTTTCACTTATGGTAAATAACCTTTCCATGGCTAAACGTAATTACAGTCTCCGCGTTTGTGCTTTTAACTTGATGAGAGAATTGATTTTTGTCGAAATAATTGTCACACTTTTACGGATGTCAAACTGTAATCATGGTAACCCAGTGACATTTGTCTTAGAAATCAGAAGGACACGCACCGAGCTACAAAGGTTGACAGAACTAGAACACGTTTAAATGTTGAGTTAAGGCCTAGATAACGGTTCCAAAATCTGTTCATAACATTTCCATTTTTAACAGTTGCTCCGAAACGTTGTATTGCAGAATAATGCTGGCACAAGATTGGCATTTTGTTTTTCAAAATAATATTAACAAAAACATTTAATAATGATAACATAAACACATTTTTGCACTGTAACCTGGTCAAGTAATTGAACTAATGAACACAGAATCAATACTTGTTACACGTATTGTTTCCATAGTTACCATCTAAAATTTATCAAACAAAGAGTTTTTACAAAGCATATCCAGAGAACATGCCTGAATAACGCTAAACAGCCAGTGTAATTTAATATAGTTTACGTACATGCTGTTATTCAAATCGCAAAACGGAACTTGGTGAAATAGGTCGGTTGTACACTGATCAGTTGCCACGGACTGAGCACTGATGTCTCTGACTTTTCATATCATTTTAATTTTAAGATATGAACTATATCCCAGCTCAGGACTGAAACTATTTGACATTCTTTTCGTTTTTATTCCTTTTTCAGGTATTAAATTTTCTTGACAAAAACAATGACAATGTTAACCAACGACAACCAGCTCCTTTTTGCTTCATACGGTACCACCAATCCGGGCAACGTCACTGCAACTGACATGACTGATGAAGATATAAATGTACCGAAAGTTCTCTTTTTCTTCTACGTGCCAGCCATGCTAATAGTTTCATGTATGGGTATCATTGGTAACATTCTTCTGGTAGGGGCAGTCATTGCCAAAAAGCAACTTCAAATTCTTCTTAACGTTTTTATAGTGAATCTTGCATTTGCCGACTTTTTGGTTTGTGCAATTTTGAACCCATTTGCTGTAGTTGGCGTTATTAACAGTGGCCACTTTTTCCGACAGTTTCCGATTCTGTGCGAAATTTTGGGAACATTGACCGTCGTAAGTTTCGTCAATTCGCTCTGGAGTCTGTCGTTTGTTGCTTTAAATCGGTATATCTACATATGTCATAGATTTTATTATTCGAAAATCTTCACAACTCGTAGCGTTACGTGTATGCTTGTATCAATTTGGATTTTTGCCTTTTTGATGGACTTGCCCAATTACCTAGGATGGGGAGATCACATTTTTGAGAAACGCAATTTTACCTGTGCCTACGATTATTCGGCAAATTTCGGTTACACTCGTGGATATCTTGTAGTGTTCGGATTTGTGACACCTGTTTCGATATTGAACTTCAGCTACATCGGTATCTACGTTTTTGCACATAAAGCCGGTCGAAAAATGGCTCGACATGAGAAAGGGTCATCCAGCAAAATTGATGCAGCCGATAAACGACTGCTTCAAACTATCGGCATCATCTGGGCAGTGTTCATGATTATGTGGTTACCTTATGCAACTGCTGTAATCTTTGATCTTGGGGATATCACTGCACTCTTTATACCAGCAACTCTTCTGGCTTTCATGAATAGTTCCGTCAACTTCTTGGTGTATGCAACCAATCGGCAGTTCAAGGAAGGTTATGGGTTAGTAATAAGAAAGATTGTCTGCTTTAAGTAGGCATTCATAGCCCCAAGTTCGCGTTCTGAACTATCTAGTGTACAGTTACGAAGCCAGACACGCACCGATGAGGGCTATGTCAATGACAGTTTTTCACTGAATATCTAAGAGCATGGTTAATGGATAGAACCTCATGTGCAACTCACTATAAAATCATTGAAATTATATATATGGGCAAGTTGGATATAATATGTTTGTTTAAGCACTATTCTAATGAATTGTTTGACACCTTGTTGCTGGTTATATCTTTTGAATGACCCGTAAATGAAAACCCAATGTGCCCAGAAACAGCACTTTTTATGGAAATGTAATGTTAGTTAAAGAACTCCATGCCCGAGATATATGAAGCTATATGAAACCAGAATTACTTGAGCTGATCGCAATCAGCAACCAAGGCAGACCAAGGTAAAAGATTCATGGATACATAATAATTATCGAATCATAGAGATTGATATTGACTGGAATACTTAGTTGTGGGGCGAAATTTATTAGCGCACCCTGTTGTTATGTCGATTGTGTAATGTGCTACATTACAAGCTCCTCTTCACGAATATACAATATAAGTTGACACCAATGTGCGTTTTCCAGAGCCCGGTTTAACATCATTGTGAATTTTATATTCACGTATATCACAGCTGCTTCACAACAAACGCATAAATGTATCAAAACTTTACAAACGTGTTATATAAACGTGTTTTGGTTTGATCAAAATGTTTTAATAATATTTAAATGTTGACTTATATGGTTATTGATATGTTTTATATCCAAATTCCTGCAATATTTAAAAAGTGTTGTCAAAAATGATTGTAAAACGTTTATGGCAAACAGTGGTGCTAAATTTTTGTCAACACTTATATGACATTATGTTAGAATGTTTTACAGCAAGTTTTTAAAGAGTTTTTGAATGTTATCAGAACGTTTTATCGGGCGTTTTATACCCATTATATATAACAAGACCGCTAAATATGTTCTGTAAAACGTTTTGTGCACATGCCTGCTAGCTGTGTTTCACCAAATACGTGCATTATCAGCAATTCAATCATGGTCTCTTTCTGTTTAGTTGTTCTAAATACTACTACTACCACTAATAATAATATTAACTATTACATTTAATTCAACTCAGGGCACGGGCTTGGGTTGGGTGCTTTTTTGGCGCTTTTCGGGTTACTCAGACGATTTGCGCTATTTTTGAAATACTTTTATTGTTATCATATTCAATATGGGAGACAAGGTAGATCAATATATAATAATACTCAGTGAAGAAAGCCCAGTCTTTGATGCAGGAGGAAACCAGAGAATCTGGCGAAAACCTGCCAGAGCGAGAATGGACTGGTCACCAAATTCACGTAAAGTCATCTAGGGATTCCATGCTCGAACTGGGGACCTCAATAATGCGAAAGTGCCACAGGTCTAAGATTTAACAAACCAGTTATTGTGGAAATATTTCATGAATTCATCATGTTTTTATACGATAAGAGAAGGTAAAACTACATGTATTATGTATCTCTCTAAATGTAAAAGAGTAAAAATCTCACTACCGAAAAGAGTAATTTACTTATAAGATCACTCAAAAAGGAGTGAAATGCGTTTTTTAACTTTAAAACCACTCAAAAAAGAGTGAAAACCGCTCTTTAAGAGTGAATTTTAACTCTTTCAAAGAGTTAAATGAAGGACAACTCTAAAAATGTGCTGTCCTTCATTTAACTCCTTGAACGAGTTGAAATTCACTCTTTCAGAGTGGTTTTCATTCTTTTTTTTTGGTTTTAAAGTTTAAAAACCACATTTCACTCATTTTTGAGTGGTTTTATAAGTGAATCACTCTTTTGGGGAGTGAGTTTTTCACTCTTTTACATTTAGAGAGACCTTTAGCGCATCTGATATCCACACCATATTGAACAGAAAATGGTTTCAGAAAACTTGAAAGTCTTGCAAGCAAAGAAACTGCAAGCTTGCCAAGAAACTTGCTATTTGACTATGGACCAACGAGGATTTTCTCTTCAAGATGTACATAAGGGTAGAGTTTCAGAAAACACCTGCTGATAAATATTTCGTGGCTCCCCAGATAGGTTCAATGATTTAGACAGTTTTCACTTTTCACCCTAAGACCACTGCTCCGCACCTTTACTCTCCGCACTCTTTTGGCATTGGTTAGATTTTAAATCTGGCGCGCATCATATAATGTTTTTCCAACAATTCATACAAAAATGTGATAATAATATAACAATTAAGATAGAAAATGTGCCCATATTGCATCAAAATAAAATGGCCAATTGTCAACTTGAAAACCTTTCACAGGGTGGTATGTTTTCCAAGCCCCCCCCCCTCCATTACATTCTCCTTTTCAATGGTGTCTAGGACTCGCATTCTCTCATATATGAAAAATCATGCCAGAGTTTCTAGACATAAAACAGAAGAAAATGGATGCTTACAATCATTAAAAAGTCAGGAAATGGCTGCTTGCAAACACGGTGCTCTGTTTGTTATCGTTTATATATGTATTTAATGAGAACATTACGTTTATAATATCACTCTACGGTCGTCAACATGAAGTGCTTATGCTCTGCATTGCTAATTGTACATTCTTCATTCAGCGTTGCAATATTTAACTGATTGATGCTGCACATAGCACTCACAAGAGGGATTTTGTATAATTTTGACTGCGTCTATACGCTTCATAACCATATAGCGTTGGTAGAAATTCAGGCTTCAAAGTTAAGATCCACAGGCAAGTTTGTGAAATAACATTTTTACGACTCGTTTTCTTTAAAATTGAATGTATATTATGAGAACAAAATTTGTAATACGACCTGGTCCAGGCAGACCAAAGTCTAATTTTTTATTTGGGGTTATCGAGTTATTGTTGCTGATGAAGCACCTCTCTACTTCTAATATTGTTGTTAAAGAAGTAACTATCTACTGCTGATATTGGTGTTGATGGAGTAGCCGTATACTGCTGATATGGGTGTTGATGAAGTATGTATCTACGGCTGATATGTTTGTTGACGAAAGAGCTATCTACCATGTCTACTGCAGATATTGTTGCTGATGAAGCACCTCTCTACTTCTAATATTGTTGTTAAAGAAGTAACTATCTACTGCTGATATTGGTGTTGACGAAGTACCATACTAAATAAGTCCCTCCCCCCTAAGAATTTTTGGTATAATCCGAAAACGGCTTGATCAATTATCTTGTTTTAAAGTTTGGAACATAGGCTAATTAGTTATGCATCAAGTGAACGGGGTTTTATTGTGATCTGTTATCATCTTCACTGAGAAATGCAGCCATTTATAAAATTTTCGGCCAAAAAAAGCTGCACTTTTCTACATAGGCTTTTGGTTTCAGACCTCTTTCACTTGAAGAAAATTAATCAAAAAGGAATGTTTCTATATTTTTTTGTTTGTTTTTATTAAAATAACTTAAGTTGAGATGTTCATGAATTAATTTGTACACATTTCAAACATGTTTTATGGTTCAGTGAGTAATCATATAGCCATTTATAAAAATTTTATTCATCAACATAAGTTGCACTTTTCTAAATTGGCTTTTTGTATGCATTAAAATGCGTAAATTTAACAAGTTTTTCATTCTAATTAAATTTATTAGGAAGGAACAACTGTAACTCCATTGATTAATTTAATCAATGGAGCAACAGATTCCTGATTAGATATTATATGCTGGATCCCTATACACTTGTTTCATTGGTCATTTCTTGAATGGTTCAAAAAACATTTATATGGGTGGCCGTTATGAAGACTCAACTTGTTACAAACGGACAAGTGAGGGACAACACCACCTTAAAGGACTTTGCAGCAAATCCTGCAGCATGCGGGGAACCAGCTTGACCAACAGCAGAGAAGAACGATGCTTGGAAGCCATCTCACATAAAGGAAGGCCTATTCATTATTGAAAGACATTGATAAGCTGCAGCATTCATTTTAATTTATTCACTGAACCATAAAAACTGTTTTTGAATGCGTGACACCTAAATCAGGAAAAGCTTAAATTTAATTAAATTCAATAATGCTTCTTTTTGATTAAATTACTTAAATGGAAAAAATTGTGAAACACAAATTGAAGCATAAAATGCCTATGTAGAAAAATGCAACTTTTTTTTGGCCGAATATTTCATAAATGGCTGCATTGCCATTTTGCAATGAAGATGATAAAAAGTAGCAACAAAAACCCGAGAATTGATCAAGCCGTTTTTGGATTATACTAAAATGTCTTAGGGGGGGGGGCTTACTTTTTTGGAACCGTTTATTTGGTGTTGGTGAAGTAGCTATCTACTGCTGATATTGGTGATGATGAAGTAACTATCTACTGCTGATATTGTTGCTGATGAAGTAGCTATATCTACTGCTGATATTGGTGATGATGAAGTAGCTATCTACTGCTGATATTGTTGCTGATGAAGTAGCTGCATTTTCTTTCTGATATTGGTGTTAACGAAGTATCTACTTACTGAGCTGATGATATTGCTGCTGATGAAGGAGCTATCTACTGCTGACATTGGTGTTGATGAAGTAGCTATCTACTGCTGATATTGGTGTCGATGAAGTAGCTATATCTACGTACTGCTGATATTGGTGTTGATGAAGTAGCTATCTACTGCTGATGTTGTAGGTCATGAAGTAGCTAACTATTGGAGATATTAGTGTTGATGAAGTAGCCATCTACTGCTGATATTGGTGTAGACTATGCCATAGTCGAATTTTGATTTAAATAAAAATATGTTATTATTAATAATGATGAACGCATCCTGTTGGAGCTCAAAATTTTACTGATGTGTATTATAATTAATAGTAAAATGGTCATAAAGAGTTTATATAATTAGTGACAGTAAAAGTAAGTATACTTATGTTATTTAATGCAACATATCTTGAATAATGGCTCACTTTAATACTGAACAATTCTGATTTTGGAATCTACCAGTTTATTCGCGAAGGCTTGGGAAGCTAACAAACAGAGGGAGTACGGTGACTGAACTAAAGATCAGATGTGAAAATCTATCAATTGTGTACAAATTAATTAAATCAGAGTTTTAAGCTTAAATGCAATAGCCAGAATATGCACAATGGGCAAGTGGACTACGGAAAAGTGTAATATTAGTGTTGACGAAGTAGCTATCTACTGCTGATATCGGTATTGATGAAGTAGCTATCTACTGCTGATATCGGTATTGATGAAGTAGCTATCTACTGCTGATATCGGTATTGATGAAGTAGCTATCTACTGCTGATATCGGTATTGATGAAGTAGCTATCTACTGCTGATATTGGTATTGACGAAGTAGCTATATAGACACAGCTGATATAGGTAAATAGGTAAGTAGGTAAATATATCTGTGTGGGCTTGTGCGCTCATATCGCGAGGTCAGGTGGTCATGGTGGTCATTTCCTCTGAAATGAAGGCAAAGGATTTCCCAAATACGCCCTGCTTCCCTTTTCTTAGACGAGTAACCCAGTATGTTTCATTCCTGTAATAACGACATAGCCCGGAGAAATAACTTTCACATAATTATGATAGCTAACCTTTCCATGGCAAAACGTAATTACAACCTGCGCGTTTTGTGCTTTTAACTTGGTGAGAATTGATTTTTAAAGATGTCAAACTGTAATCACTCTTGTATAAACCTGTGACATTTGTCTTGGAAATCAGAAGGGCACACACAAACCTACCTAAAAGGTTGTCAGAAGACGTTTAAAAGCTTTTAAATGTTGGGCTTACATTTTCGTAACATTTTCATTTTCAATCTCCAAAATGATGCAAAATAATGTAATTAAGTGCTGGCATACGATTTGCAACTGTTTTGTACACATCAGCCTGTTTAAAAGGAAAACCTTATTTTGAGTGAAAATACACAAAAAGTCACGTTTTACAATTGAAATAGAACATTGGTAAAAAGTGTTTGTTTGACCTTTCCACGCTGCAACTATAGACAAACCTTAATTTGGAATTTGCCGACATATTTTTGGTTAGTAGGAACGGGTAAAGGCAATTGTATAATTGTACTTAATATTAAACAGCAGCTGATCAATTTAATTGCGTAGAAAATTTGCTAATGGCCGGCTTTTAGTGCGTTAGCAGAGTTTTCATGCGTGTTTTCAATTCTGGCTTTACAAATTTGATTGATTACCGTATGTATATATAATAATTATGAGTGATCATAATTATGAGTGATCAGATTGTGGTCCTTATTATAACATATTGAGTTCCATTACCCAACATTAAATTCCATGTTTTGAGTTAAATAATGCTCCAGCGCTTTGGATTCTTAAAGCATAAAAGTGTACATATCCTCCCAGCAAACACAAAACGTTTAAAGACATTATTTGTAAAGATTGCCGGAAAAGATTTGAATATTGGATTACATAAAGGCTATATAAAGGGTATAAAACGTTTTCATAACATTTAAAAACATTTTTGAAAACTTAAGTGTTGACGAAGTAGGCCTATTTGGCATGTTTGGCCAAACTTGTTCACAAAATATTTTACATAGTGTTTTGTGTTTGCTGGGCTGATGGCCCATAGAACAGTACATGACTTCTGGCATGTCTGCGATGCTAACCACCAAACTACCATGTTTTTGTTCTTACAAACTAAAGGAAACATATTCCACTGGGCTTATGAGAAAATCTGATTTGATGTGGTAAAAAGTGCGGGGTGGGGTTGTCAATCTGGTCAAGCGTATTTAACTAATGAACACAGAATCAATACTTGTTACACGTATTGTTGCCATAGTTACCGTCTAAAATTAATGACTTTATAAAGCATATCCTGAGAACACGCCTGAATAATGGCAAACAGTCTCTACACATATAATTCAATATAGTTTCCGTACAGTGCTGTTATTTAGATATAACTAATGGAGAAATATAGGTCGCCCGTAAACTGCACAGCTGACACGCGGACGGATGTCTCTGACTTTTCATATTATATTAAAGTTTCTACTGCTGATATTGGTGTTGATAGAGTAGCCGTATACTGCTGATATGGGTGTTGATGAAGTAGGTATCTACTGATGATATGGGTGTTGATGAAGTAGGTATCTACTGCTGATATGGGTGTTGATGAAGTACGTATCTACTTCTGAATTGGGTGTTGATGAAGTAGGTATCTACACGCGGACGGATGTCTCGTGACTTTTCATATTATATTAAAGTTTCTCTGATGACATGAATATCTCAGGGCTGAACCTATTTTACATTAATTGTTTTCGTTTTTATTCATTTTCAGATATTAAATTTACTTGAAAAAAACCCAACAACAACCAATGACAATGTCAACCAACGACAACCAGCTCTTGTTTGCTGCATACGGAACCACCAATCCGGGCAACGTCACTGCAACTGACATGACTGATGAAGATATAAATGTACCGAAAGCTCTCTTTTTCTTCTACGTACCAGCCATGCTACTGGTTTCATGTATGGGTATCATTGGTAACATTCTTCTTGTAGGGGCAGTCATTGCCAAAAAGCAACTTCAAATTCTTCTTAACGTTTTTATAGTGAATCTTGCATTTGCCGACTTCTTGGTTTGTGCAATTTTGAACCCATTTGCTGTAGTTGGCGTTATTAACAGGGGCCACTTTTTTCGACAGTTTCCGATTCTGTGCGAAATTTTGGGAACATTGACCGTCGTAAGTTTCGTCAATTCGCTCTGGAGTTTGTCGTTTGTTGCTTTAAATCGGTATATCTACATATGTCATAGGTTTTATTATTCGAAAATCTTCACAACTCGCAGCGTTACGTGTATGCTTGTATCAATTTTGATTTTTGCCTTTTTTATGGACTTGCCTAATTACCTAGGATGGGGAGATCACATTTTTGAGAAGCGCAATTTTACTTGTACCTACGATTACTCGGCAAATTTCGGTTACACTCGTGGATATCTTGTAGTGTTCGGATTTGTGACACCTGTTTCGATATTGAACTTCAGCTACATCGGTATCTACGTTTTTGCACGTAAAGCCAGTCGAAAAATGGCTCAACATGAGAAAGGGCCATCCAACAAAATTGAAGCGGCCGATAAACGACTGCTTCAAACTATCGGCATCATATGGGCAGTTTTCATGATTATGTGGTTACCTTATGCAACTACTGTAATCTTTGATCTTGGTGATATCACTGAACTCTTTATACCAGCAACTCTTCTGGCTTTCATGAATAGTTCCGTCAACTTCTTGGTGTATGCAAGCAATCGGCAGTTCAAAGAAGGTTATGGGTTAGTAATGAGAAAGATTGCCTGCTTTAAGTGGATATTCAAAGCCCCAAGTTCACGTTCTGAACACTCTAGTGTACATTTACGAAACCAGACACGCACCGATGAGGGCTATGTAAATGACAACTTTTCACTGAATATCTAAGAGCATGGTTTATGGATAGACGTACCTCATGTATAACTCATTATTATATGGGCAAGTGGATTTAACATGCTTGAGCATTATTCTATAATGAATTATTCAACACCATATTACTGGTCATATCAGAACTTCAGAGTTTTGTATTGACTGGTATACTAAGGCGTGGGGTGAAATATATTAGCGTTCCCTGGCGATTGCAAGCTCCTCTTCACGATATATAATAAAAAGTTAACACCAATGTGCTTTTTCCAGAGCCTGGTTTAACATTCTTGTGAATTTTATATTCGCGTAGGCCCCTACATCACAGCTTCTTCACAACAAACACACAAATTGAGCTTTAAAAACTTTATAAACGTGAAACGTGTTTAAGTTTGGTCAAAATGTTTTAATATTTAATGTCGATTTATATGGATTGATATGGAAAATACTACAATATTTGAAAAAAAAAAAAAAGGCTGTCAAAATGTTATTTATTGCAAACATTTATGCTAAATATTTTGTCAACACTTACATAACATTATGTTAAAATGTTTTATAGCAAGTTTTTGAATGTTATCAGAACATTTTATACGCATTATATAACCAGACAGTTAAAACTTTCTGCAAAGTGTTTTGTGCTAGCTAGCTAGCTGAGTTTCACCAAATACATGCAGTAGTGTGGCCTGGAAACGAAATGCACATAGAGTCGTCTGGGAATTCCGGGCTCGAACTGGGGACCTCAATGGTGCAAAGCGAGGATAAAACCACCCATGGCCAGAGCACGCATGATATCTTAAATTGAAAGAGTTGTAAGATTTTAAGAAAGCAATTATTGTGGGAATATTTGATGAACAGGCCTATATATTTTTGATACGATATGAGAATGAAAAATAACAATCTTTATCAACCATGTCAATAGAAAATAGGATTTTGGTACTAAATAAATTGCAAGCAAATAAACAGTAACCTTGCCAAGAGAATGACCTGACATTTGACTGCTGTCGATTTCATTTAATCAGTTGTATCTAAAATTTTGAATTTTATTCCCCCCCCGACTATGAAAGCAAAGTATGAAAAGTGATATCGAAAATATTTTTAGTTGGTGTGTTCATTTCGGCTTTATGGCAAAATTGACCTAGTCCGATTTCTGTAAATTAAGCCATTTAAAGGCAATTCAAAAGGTATGATCGCACACCTTTTTTGGGGAAATTTTTGGGAAAAGTGAATCAACTGTTTTTTTTCTATTATATTAGATAACTTAAGGTGTAGACATTAAGGGCCAGTTTCTCGAAGCATGGCTAGTGGTCAGACTTCTTAAGCCATCAGGCACAATTAGTCCTATAATCAACGCTTATAATTTCACTTCATGCATACCTAGAAAGATAAATCAACAAAATAGATCCACATTGGTAGGTGCTGGCATGCTGGCTTTGGAAGCCTGACCATTAGCCAAGCTTCGAGAAATCGGATCTAAATGGGATGGGATAAAACCAATATCAACTGTTCAGTGCCAGAAGTGGGTAAGTGCAATAGTTGCCTTGTGAACATTTGGCAATTTACATATAGTAGGCCTATATTGTACTCATCTACACATGACAGGTATGGCAGCTATTGCACGTACCCACTCCTGGCACTGAGCAGTCGATATATTGAGTAGTTAATTATTCTGCTTTCTACTCACATAGGAGTTGGCCAAATAAAGAAAGCTTGTATAGTTTTTATTGTTTCTTTGGATTTTAACATTTTTTGAGATCCACGTTGTATTTCTTTAGTAACCTGTAACCCCGGCTCCCAACTCAACACAAAAGTTGACAACCATGAGAGTTACCAAATTCCGCAGGAAAGTGGTTATTTTTGTACCGCGAAATTGGCAAACTAGGGGATATTTAATTTGCACTGTCCGTGAAATTTGACAACAAAATCAGCAAAATAGGGGTATTTAATTTGCACTGTCCGCAAAATTGGGATAAAAGGGGTACTTGAGAAAATCCAGAAATTTTATGTCAATATTTAGTGTCATTGATAAGGGGTGTTTGAAATTCTAATCATTGAAAAGGGGTGTTTGAAATTCTGGTCATTAAAAACTACAAAAAGGGGTTGTTTAGGCCAAATTTTGTCCTCGATTTTGCTTTAAAAAGGGGGGTAAATTTGATGAAAAATCATTGCAAAGGGGGCCTTTGAAAAATTTGGTAACTCTCACGGTTGTCAACTTTTGTGTTGAGTCAGGGGCTGGGCCTGTAACTAATAGCAGTATTATAGGCCTTAGTCAATTGAATCATAGCCCCTCAGCACGTTTAAAGAAACGGGGGTGTTTGCACAGCGGTTCAAACTATGCCAAAATGGGGGTCATTAGGTGAGAAGCCCCTAAAATGGGGGTCAATGGGTGAAAAGCACCAAACAATGGGGGTCATTGGGTGAAAAGCGCCAAATATTCGGGGTCATTCAATAAGACCTGAATTTTTCTTGTGCCCATAAGTACCAAAATACAAAAATGTCAAAACAAAGTCTTCATTTAGAAATATAGCATTTTCAGTCTTTAATGCATATATTAAGTGTACAACAGATATAGTAATAATTAGGCTATAAATCTAGTATTTCAGTTTTAATGTACATATAAATTACATAAGGCACTACCATTTTAGCTATGTGGATGAAATTTCCAATACTCTAAGCCAAATTGCAATTATGCACCCAGTAAAAATATCAATAACTTCTTACCAAATGTTTCTTATAAATGTTACATCAAAAATCAGATGCAACTAATATAGTCTTCCATATATCAACATTTACTATACAGTTTAATACACTCATTCAAAGCATTTTGTTACTACAAGGCGAAATGTCCATGGGCAAAATTGCAAAAAGTTCTGGACAATGCATTACCATGCAAAGTTTATGTGTACTAGCTCAATGGCCATATAATACTAAAAGAAAGATGTACATTGCAAATTTTGGTCACATATTTCTGATATCTTGAGCCATTTTGGATCCTGCCCCCATTACACCATGGTTGGTACACCAGTCCCACCACTGCTTGGTATTGACCAAAACATAACACAAATAACATAATTAAAGACCACAATCCAAAATTATTGAAAGCATTATGTCATTGTAATAGCAATGCCAAATGCTTTGAACATTTTTTAACCTTGTTTGTTTCGTATAAAATACAGTAACCAGGATTCCGGGCCAGGAATACATGGAAGAGACAGATGCAGATTCAAAAGTAGCACTGTACCAACGTTTGGAACAAAAAATGGATTTCTTGCCACACATGTTTCATATTAATGGTTTGGTGAAATTTCAACATCTGCATAATTCCCAATCAAATGATCACCATGCACATTATGTGTAGTCACCATGGCAACATTATGTGAAACAAACAAAAACAAAGTTAATATCAAAATGTGCAAACCATTTCCAATTGTAGTTTTATTTTGCAGATAAGCAGTATTCAGACTTTTTATTGTTTAAGTTCTAACAAATGTTTGATGACGTAAAATCGATAATATATTTCTGCTAGATATTATATGTAACATATTATCGATTTTTCGTCATCAAACATTCATTAAAACTTAAACATTACTGGAAATAGAATGGCAATAGATTAAATAACGTAGATATGTTACATACAATATTGTACGTCTAATAATTGGAGTCTGTGGAGCGCTTTAGGCATGGGATATTAATGCCATAGAGTTACAATGGGTTATTCCAGCTGAAATCCATATACCCCCTGTGGAAGACATGACCTTAATCTTCTGCACAGAGAATGTGTATTTCAAATGGGGTTACCTGATTCAGGTAATCTGAACGGTGACTTTACTTGAATTCCACCTGGAATACCCCATTTTAGGTTGTAACTGGTTGGGGCATTGACTCTAGAACACACCTGGTCTATGGTTGTGGTTTTACAAATGGGTGTGTTCATTTACTTGCAATTTAATACCGGGTAACGTGACATGGTCTAGTAAAGGGAGGCCAAAGGAGGCATTTTTTAAAATTGAGTTACTTTAATTATTACCTTATACAAACATTAGGCTATGGTGGTATACTGAAAACATCAAAGATCTACAGTTATAAAGTTTTGCAATGTCTAGTTTCTTACATATTTTATTGTTTTGTTTTTCCTTCCATATTTTTGTGCCTTTATCTCAATTTTAAATTTGTCGACTTTGGCCTCCATGACCAGATCATGTCACATATGTAATAGCAAAGATGTTCCCAGCAATCACAACACATTTTGTAACATTTTTAAAAGGACACAACTTGTTGAAATGTTGATTATAGAAAAAAGGTTTACTTCAGAAGCAAATGAAAAGAGGCAAAGCAGTTTGTCCCTTATTTTCTTCTCTTTTTTTTTAGTTAAAAAGGGCAAAATAAAGGCTATGTACTACCGTCCCCCCTAAAATTTGAAACTGTATTTTGAGCCCATTTTTCAGCAAGTTCACAGCCAAATTTTCTTATTTTTTCTAAATGTTAAACAAAAAATCAAACAAAACCCCCATCAACACATGAAAAAAAAAACACTGTGCTAAAATGTCTTGAAACAACCCCCTTACACAAAAGTTACAAACCATTTTGTGGTAACTTTTAAAAGGTTTTGAAAATGTTATAAAAGGTTTTGAAAATGTTATTCAAACAACATTTTAAAAACCTTTTAAAAGTTACCATACAACATTGCAACATAATAGTGTTTAAATTTCTTTAAGTCAGATGTATACTCCACTTCGCCATTTCGCGAGAAGCTGTGATGAAAAAATTTATTCACAGCTTCGCGCGAAGGTATTCATGTATACTTCATCAAAATATCGCGAAGAATTGTTGCCTGCTCTGTGCTTTCATAAAGAAACTTGGCTGGCCTACCCCCCAAAAGTTGAATCAAATCCAACTCTCCGTGAAGCGAAGAAACCTGCTCCCAAGGAAATTTCAGCTCAAATTACTTGCGGCCTCTAAAATTGCGGTCGCAAGTGGAGTATACATCGGACTTTGTCTTGAGCACTTCTGCACAAAACTGAACAAAGGCATTTTTTTATATAGAATGTCTTAAAACATTTTCCCAATATTTTAATAGCAAGTCATTTTAAGTTATTTAAACATGTTTCAACTTTTTAAAAACCTGTTTTATACAACATTTTGCAAAATATCTGGTTTGCTGGGTTAATTATTATCGGCATCTGATTTTAGCAGCAGTGTTTTTTGTGTGTACAAAGCATAATTAATGCATCATGTCAAATGAGTTGGATATCCACCATATGAAATTTTTAACTTTCAAACACTAAATTCTGCCAAAATCATTTGTTTCGAAGTTTTAAACTTGCCACAAAGTTCTTTGTCACAAATATCCTCATCCCCACTTTACTTCATTAAAATGAAGATGTTAGTATCAGGTGAAAGCTCCTATTTTTTGCAAAATTCAAATGAAATAAGCCCTTTCACAATTTCAGATCAAAGTGCATTATGGGTAATATCCATGAAACTTTTGAGAGATAAACATTGAGGACTTTGCACTTTAAAGAAAAAAGCTACCTACTTGTATTTTTCACATTCTTTGGTCCAAATGTCTTCTCAATACTTGCATATTATATACTAGCAAAGTATTGATTGTGATTGTTTTAAATGGCTAATCTTGTAAAAGAGTTCATTCACCCTGCTGTCAATGGGGGAGATTGGTTGATCACTGTCTGAGCATAACAGTTGCAATTTTCTGAAATTGTGAAATTGTGAAAGGGCTTATAGTTATTTATTTTCTAAGGCACTATGAATAAAAACATGTCAGTTTGGTTGTAACCACCCTGGAAGACTTGTACTGTTTGTTCTCTGGGCAACTGTGATACACAATAACACTTTGACAACATTTAAAAAAAAAACCAACAATGTTTTAAACACATATTTGCTTGTGTTTGGTATGTGACACAATCAAGAGGAATAAGTTTAATTCTTGCTAATATTTTTAAATATTAAAAATATTTAAAAATCGAGTTATTGAACAAAACAGGTGGTAAATTTGTATGTTTTACTTTGTTTTTATTATTTTTAAAGTTAGAAGACTCATTCCTCTTGATCTTATCACAAATGTATTATAATTAACATTCAACCTCTTCAATCTTGTAAAACATTTTGACAGATCAGACATCTTTCAAATTTAGTAGGGATTGTAATAATGCCATCAGTCAGAAACTATAATTAAATTCAATTTTTCTTAAGCTATTGTCTTACAGGTCTATACGGGTGTAATTATAATCAATTGCTATGTTCCATTATAATTATTATAATCATAATCAGTATTTTATTACTCCACATATATATATAGAATCAGAATCAGATTTCATTGACATTCATCTTACAATAAGATATGGTCAAACAACGGATATATACAAATAAGTATACAAATAAAGTACCAAGAACAATATAAAAATTTACAACTATAAAGAATATAATATAAATTAACTAGGCATAGGCCTATTATTTAAATTCCATTGTTCAAACACAGTATATATGAAATTGGCAACTGCATTGGTGGTGTCAAAATCATTGGCACCCATGATAAGAAATTTATCATTTTCATTTGAATTGTTTGTATCAAAAATATCATCTATTAATTTGTCTTCAATTTCATTGAGATCACAATATTTGCAAATTCTCAATTACATGTAAAATTACAAATTGCACATGTTACATTAAGAACAGTAAAAAATATTGTACACTTTTAAAACTTTTTAAAAGATGTTAAAAATTGCACCTAACTCTTCACTAGGACTCTACCTGTTTTTCTTCTTATTTGTATTTAGCATAGAGTATTTCTGAACCATACTTCGACCTTAATATGGACATGTCAAAGTGCTTGATTCAGACTCTAGATAGCTTCAGAGAGGTATTTGTTGAGAGAACTCTTTTACAATCCGTTTATCATCATACTTCCTTACTTTTTTGTCTTGCCTGAAAGGAGTGACTATATATAATCACTTTTCATAAAACTCATGCATAGCTTCACCAATAAATATGGGCTTATCAAATTTTATATCAAACTTGGGCCACAGCTGCATAGGAAGTTTCGTGTAATGGTGGAGTACAAGGCATAGATTAATAACATGTAGATTGGAATATTCCATGCCTGTGCCCTCTAAATGTTCTTATGCAGTCAAGTTAGCTCAATCGATAGGCGTTCGACTATGGTGCGAGAGGTTGCGGGTTCGAACCCTGGCGGTGCCTAGTTCGCTCTCGTGTAAAAATTGAGTTAGCTTGAAATTCCCCTGGACAAGGAACTTACTGCTTATTTGTCTCGTTGTAACCCGTACGAAACTCGGGGAGCTGATCCTGGTTGCGAAGGTTATTTGTGGAATGTCTAGGGTGTGCGCTCTTGAAGCAGCAAAGTCCCTGAATTGTTGTATAATGGTTTATGGAATGATGTGGGGCCGTAGTGGTCAGCGACAACCTGTAAAGTGTGCTGAGGCTTGTGGATCAACGTCTAGGCGTTGTGCCTGTGCGTGCGCACTATAAATCACTGCGCTTTTTTTTTTCTTTTTTTTTTTGAAGCTGAACCTGGCGACATCGATATCGCTCATCTGAGCTCACACTGAGCGCTCAACTGTTAGCGCTTTACATGTGAACTCTCTTTTGTGTATGCTACTTTTGAGTTTGCTAACACACCCCTTACATATCTTCGACCACCTTAGGCAACATGACCACCTTCCGCGGTATGGTACAAGGTCACACATTGAGATCAAAGGTCATTGAGGTCAACTTGTAAAATAGGCTGAAAATGAAACAAGTCTTTAAGGAATCGGATATTAACGAGTGAGAGTAGACCAGACATATTGATTTGCATTCTGAATTCGAGAAATCGATATCAAATAATTTTGATTTTTTGAAATTCACGATATAATACAAATTTTATGACAAATTATTTTATATTTTTTCAAAATTTTTGATGTTTAACAGTCCTGGAAGTAAACTTTATAAATCTAATGGTTATGTACTTAGAGTGTATGTATAGCTGGGGGGAGCTGATGATCAATTGGAAATTTGACCTTTCATACTGAAGATATACATTTTCCCCAAAAAAAGACCTAAATTGTTTATGGAGTTTTGGGAAAAAAATCATATACTGTATTGTTTGTAATAAACGCTCCCCCTCTAATAAACGCCCCTTCCAATATTTCTGTGAAAAATTGACAAAAATGTAAACATTTCCATGTCATATCATGTGAGTGTATTGCTTAAACTTGCATCAGTCATGTCAGTCATAATTGCATGGACAAAACCTGTTATGACTCAAACTTCCATCAATTTCATTGCATGGTAGAATTTCACCAGATTCTTGCTTTATGATGCACTTACGGGTGTAATTTTGTTGTATTTACCACAAAAATGTCATTTTCCGTGGGCGGTGCCAAGGAAATAACATTAGTATAGTCATAAATCCCTCATTTTTACAGGAGCACCATCGGGAAATTGAACCTGATTTTTTAAGTTATTTTCATTGACAATTCACTTCCAATAATTGCCCCCCTTTTGGACCAATACGGTATCTTCAATACGAAAGGTCAAAATTAAATTGTCAATTGATTGTTAGCTTTTCATCCAAGCTACATACACTTAAAGTACATCAATAGATTTATAAAATTTACTTCAAGGACTGTTAAATTTCAAAAACATGATCAATTTTTAATCATTTACCATAAAATATGTGTATTATAGGAGTTCACACCAGTAAATACAAGTCTCCTACACCCTGGGAGAAAAAAATCAGTGTTTCAAACGAGGAAACGTGCAATAAGACTGAATTAAATCCATTAGAAAAGGCTTAAAACCAACTATTAGGCCCTGATTCATATTTAACCCTCATTTAGGCCTGGGAGATAGATTGTCTGTGAAAAATGAGCAGGATCTGACTTTTAATTACAATTTGGCTAAACTTTCAAAATGTGTTACATTTCAGAAACACCAAGCTATTCATGAGGTGGTGTATGCTGTATGGGCTATAGGGTGATCTAGTCAGCATTTTTCTGGAAAAAAATGCTGGACTCCGTGTATAATTTCTACAATAGATGACTTCATCTGACCTCCGTTTTGCAGAAAAGGTAAGTTTTGAAGAACTGAGTCGCTCTGGAGTCAAGAAAATGATGTTTTCCTGGACCCTGTTTGTACAGAAAGTCAATAGAAGCTATTTACTGGTGTGCACCCTATAATGCAAATTGCAAAAAATCCAAATTATTTGATATCAGAAGGACATTCTTTGTATTCAGAATCCAATTCGGTATGTCTGATGTGCTCTCATGTCCCACAAAAAATACTGTCCAAACGTTGCTACCAGAGCCCTTAAGGAATAGGCATATTTACTATGTGTGTTGTACACTTTCAATATGTCTTTTAACAACCTATTTAGTACTCCCATCCCTAGTTTTTTACCAAAAGTAATCACGAAAGCTGGCGCTTGCGAAAGCAGGCAAGACTTGTGGTTTGAAAGCCGCCATGTTTGAAAATGTGGATTATTATTTCTGCTTCTAAGATTTGCAATGAAGTGGATAATGTGGATTAATACCCATCTGCATGGGTAGGAATCTAATTTCTGTCTTTTCCAAGAGATACACATTCATCATTGAACGTGAAATGGCCTGTATGTATAATCTTTTCGAACAATGCATTTCACTTGCAACATCCAAATCAATCGCTATAACAACTGTTCTTTCCAGACCACTGAACCTACGAACAGATTCAAGAAGTAGACACCCATTATTCTGTTTACTTGAGTCAGTAACAACTTCAATACCATGTGGTTTGGCCTGCCTTTCAAGTGCTTTAATATATTTTGTACCATGTCCGACAGTACTGACCAAGACAACCATGTTTTGCACTTTACAATTAGCTTCTCTATGACTCAATACTATTTGCAGAATTTGCCGTGTTACATTATCCACGATAAAAGGTCTTACTATCTTTTGCTCTACATACCCCTTCACTCTATGGATAACATCTGTTTTGGGTAATAATTTCGAATCATACAAAAGTTGGAACCCTTCCCAAAGGTCATCATCTTTTCTCACTTGAGACCTAGTCCTTGTTTTACTGATGGCATCAAATACATGTTTTGGATTTCGTACTACCTCACACAACAAGTACATTTTATCTCTTTGATAGGATAGACGTGGAAGGCCAGAGGGAAATCTGTGTTCTTTCTGTGACATGTCAAGAAATACCCACAAATAACCTCTTGAATAACAGTTGATGGCATTCTCTTTTACTATCTGTTTAGCTTTACGATACCAATGAAATGTTTCACCTTTTACTTCATCACGGAAATTCTGTGCTTCGTCAATCAAGATATGTTGGTATTTAAGTTTATCGGAGTTCTCCTTGAAATACTCTCGAGTAATTGCTCGAAGACCAGCAGTATTTTTCCTGAAAGTGAACAAATATGTAAAAGTAAAGACTTGTTAAATGTGCTTCATAAATAAAAGGGCACATTGATTTGATGTCGGGAAACAAGTAAAACAGCGACAAAATGCAGGGAAACAAGAAACAAAATTTAATGTACTCGCTGCAGAATTAAGTTTGATAGCTAAGACTAATTTCAAGACCCTCAAAAGTGTAAATCCTGCCAAAATGACAATGAAATACAGACCAAATACAGGGGGACAAGACACAACAAATGTACACATGCATTTCTTGTTTCTTTCTTCAGTTTGACATCTAAATGCAGGGCAGTGGCATAGATAGGGGTTGTGGCACCCGGGGCAAGGATACAGAATAGCGCTCCTGGCTCATTCCCAATTCATTAAACAATTGTCTGCAGAGTGTGAGAAAATAATAATAATAATAATAATAATAATACGACTCTTGTATAGCGCTTTACACCGAAGTCCCTTAGCGCTTAAACATGAAAAACAAATAACAAACAATACCTACACAATACAACCTACATACATTTTGTGCATGTGATGTACATGTAAATGAACAAATTTAAAGTAAACATAAGATAAATCAATTGTCATAAAATGCTAGAGTAAACAAATGTGTTTTCAATGCCGATTTAAATTGAACAAGAGTCTGAGAGTTTTTAACATTATAAGGTAAATTGTTCCAAAGTTCAGGAGCAGCGAAGTAGAAAGATCTCTGGCCATAAGATACAGTAGCAACTGATGTAGAAACGAGATAGCGTTTAGAGGATGAACGTAGATTACGAGAAGGTTTGTATTCCTGAATCAAATCAGCAAGATAGTCTGGAGCAAGTCCATGAAAACATTTGTAAGCCAGAAGAAGAATTTTGTATATGATACGATATTTAACAGGAAGCCAATGAAAATTTACCCAAATACTACTAATTTGGTTATAATCAAGATGAATTTTGGTCTCTAAATGATTTTTCAAACTATTTATGTTGAAATGCATGTGCTGCTAAGTGCTCAAAAAGTTACTTTTTGACTTTCACCACTTGGCGGGGGTATTTTTGCGCCCCCTTAAGATGGCGCTCAGGGCATGTGTCCCAAATGCCCCTAGCTATGCCACTAATGCATGGTCACCATAAAACAAAATTTGTGCAAACATTTTATAACTCAAAATCTCTGGTAAGGCCTGTAATTTTACATTTATCACATATCTCTTATGACAGAAAAAATAATTATTATTATTACCATTGGTGTAAAAATTGCCCAAAATGGTAAGTATAGCCCTGGTCAGGTTTGTTATGCCCTCCAATGGCTGACTTATGGTATCCTTTATTTATTAATTTAATAATCGCTATGATTTGTTCATGCATTAAGAAACATTCTAACAGATTATTCTGTATAAGTTATGCACATGCCTCATAAAATACAAAAAAAACATGAATTGAACTTACTGCATGAAATCAGCAAGCGGTTTGGTCTCACATATGTACAGGACTGTATGAGGACCAGATCTATTCATCAGGTGTCTAGCGATGATACCCGCCATAAGTGTTTTTCCGGTGCCTGGTAGCCCATGAATAAACAGTGTCTGATGACTTTGCAACTTGGACCACAGGAGATTGCATTGAGATTCTGTTAGAAGAAACAAACTTTGTTCTCCTATGATCTGCGCAAATGAAGAAACTGTACAATTTAGTGTAACAACTAATGCTTCCAACATGGGATTCAGCTTTGTTGCACTCATCCAGAAACTTGGCATAGGTTTCGAGAATAGATCAGACAGTTTAAAATCAGCCAAATCACTGCATGTGTGATGACACAGAACAAACTGAGTCATGTCTATGCCTTCTTGGACCAGAAAGTTTGTTCGCAGCTGTTCATCTAGCATCTTTGCAACCTCCTTGCTGGTAGCTTCTTCTTGTTGGCCAACTGTAATCAGGTGAACTCCTTTGGTGTCACTCATTAACAGAATGTTGAAGGCTTCGTGTAACTGTTCATCTATCTCAAAGACTTTTGCAAAGTTGCATACCACAAGAACACCTCTTTCTGACTTTTCACAGCTTTTTTTAAACTTGCTGATATCTGGTTGCTCATCTGTGGGAATGTCACACCATACTGTGTACTTTCCTTTACCTGAAAAATAATTTCAAATATAGGCCTACATTAACTCAGTTTAGTAGCCTTAAATGTAGAGGATTTAAGGACTTCCCATTATGCACTGTAAAAGTGCTATCACCAGAGTTTCAACTGCCACTTTACTTTCAAATCCCATTGAATTCTGTGCAAAAGATGTTGTTTTAAAATTGTGTGTGTGTCATTATTACTTTTCAGAACAAAAGTGATGTGTGTATAAAGGATAATTCACACCTTCTGTAGGTAACATAAAATGTGACATCAACCAGCATATTGACAGTGTTTTTATTGTAAATATAGCAGTATACAAATTTAAATTTAACAATGTCCTTCTATGCAGCATAGCAGAGCAGTGGTGTCATGATACTCACACTGCTCTGCTGCACAGTTAACCAAGTTGTGCTGTATGCTAGTAGTACTTAAATCATCCTCTGCCTTAAATATATGTTAACAAAATACTATACTCATCAGACAACTTAAGTGCATAGACAAACCAACAATTCCTTCAAAATATAACAAGCATGGTAGAAAGTTGCCTTCTCAGCCATCATTAGCATGCCTTCAATTGGGCACAAGAATATGACTGCATGCAATATTGTAATAAGGTTTTCTGAAAATGATAATTATTTTTGTTTGTTTGCTTGTTTGTTTGTTTCCCTGCACAGTTTTGGATTGTTATTATTTTTAATTTTGCAATTTAAAAGGTTGGATTAAAAGGTTGGCTGATTATACTATTCCAAATTGGAAGTGCAAATTACAAACCACATATTATAAAATGAATAAAGCATGCACAGTTAAATACTCTAGGTGATACTTAGAGGAGGCTTAAAGGCATTCCTACAATGCACTATGATTGGGTGCATGGTCAGAAACCCCATTGGGTTATGGAAATGCCTTTAAACATCCGCTGGGTGATACTCAGTGTAGTGTATTTCCACTCATTCATGGGGCCATAATTGTTGCCAAATCAGGAATGAATTTCCTGTAATAGCTAATTCCTCCACATAGGGAATGTAGCTTTTGCTTGTTTGTGGGGGCTGGGGCATCAATGATCGCTTGAACTTTCGTTTGCGTTGGGTGTATTCCAATCTTGTCGATCTTGAATCCCAGATACTCTACACTATCATTCATAAATGTACACTTAGACTTTTTCAGTCTTACCCCCCAGTACACCCTTCAGATTTTTCTTGTGGTCATCATCATTAATTCCTGTAATAATAATATCATCCACAAACACAGCTACCCCTTCCAAACCAGTGAGAATTTTCTCCATTAATTCCTGGAATATCGCATTTGCACTCGATATCCCAAATGCTAACCTAGTGAATCGAAAAAGACCTAGGTGACTATTTATAGTCACATATTCTCTTGAATTCTCATCAAGTTGTACTTGCTGATATGTACTTGACATATCCAACTTCGAAAATTTCTGGCCACCATTTAGTTTTAGCAATAACTCATCTGGTGTTGGTAGTGGGTGCTCTTTTGCTTTTAATACAGGGTTTATTGTGATTTTGTAATCACCACATACCCTTACATCTCCCGATGGCTTTCTTACCGGGACAATTGGCGTTGCCCAGTCGGAGTAATCGACCTTTTCTAGAACTCCATCTTTCACCATCTTTTCTAATTCATCTGCTACCTTATCTTTAAGTGCAAATGGCACAGGCCTGGGTTTGTAAAACTTGGGCTTTGCATCTTCTACTAATTCTAGTTTCACTTTAACATCTTTGATGCAGCCACGGCCCTCCTTGAATACATCATACATTGAAATTTCTTCTTCAATGCTCTTGGTTTTGGCATGTTTCGTCTGAACACGCTTTACATCAAATATCCTTTTCCAATCTAATTGGATTCTTGTCAGCCAATCACGGCCTAGAAGGCTAGGGTAGTGCTTCCCTTTTTCTCCAATCACATAGAGAGGCACTTTTTCTGATTTGCCATCTACCCCTTTCACCTTTACCATTACTTTCCCGTGAACTTTGAGGCTTTCTCCTGTTATCGTTTTGAATTTAACGGAGGTTTTCTGTATGGGCATTCTCCCAAATTTCTCCCGAAATTCCTGGTGTGATATCAAACTTTTCCCACACCCAGTATCAACTTCCATTTCCATTGATACATCATTGATCCTCATTTTCGTTACTATGGGATCATCATGCTTAGATCCAAGAGCATTGATGAAGTGAACGTTACTTTCATCAGTAAAATCACTATCATCCTGATCACTTGAACTGTACTCACTGTCACTATCCTCAAATTTGTGAACTCCAGATTTTTTCTTATAATACGTACTCTTTTTACGCCTATGTTTCTTACTACTAGTACTAGTACTCTTAGTTTTACTACTATCTGTACTCTTACCACCCCCTTTGCTGCTTTGGCATACACTTCTCAAATGTCCTTTCCGTCCACAGTTCTCGCATGTGTAGCTTCTGTACTTACAATCTTTCTTCATATGATTGTTCTTTCCACAACAGTAGCAGTTCATATTTCTCAGTTCAACTCGCTTTACAGCTGTCTTCTTTTCGTCGTCCTTAATTTCCTCGGTTTCCCTGTCCGCTGTTTCCATGCTGATGGCAATTTTCTCAACCTTGTCCAAAGTTATTACACTTTCTTCCTTGGCAAACAGTCTTCGCTTGATTGCTTTGTTCTTCAATCCACATAAAAAAATGTCTCTGATGGCAGTTTCGCGAAAGTTTCCGAATGCGCAATCCTGGGCAAGTTTCTTTAGGCTCACCAAAAAGTCTGCAATGGACTCTCCTTCCTTCTGCGTTCGACGATAGAACTTGTACCGATTTGCTAAAGTTGTTTTCTTGGGGTTGTAGTAGTCATTGAGTTTTTCACATATTTCGCTAAACTTCAAATCCTTAGGCTTTGTAGGTGCTGACATGTCTCTCAGTTGCCTATTATCTATCTATGCCCGTGCAACGGGGCATAGATATTGTATTCGTTGCGTTTAGTTTTCTCCTTCTTATCTATGCCCGTGCAACGGGGCATAGATATTGTATTTGTTGTGTTTAGTTTTCTCCTCCGTCTTCTTCTCCTTCTCCGTAAGACCACTTCTTTGCACTCCTCTAGCTGCAGAACTAAAGTAGCCTTGGGGCCCATACTTGGTATACTGATGGCCCATGACCCCTAAAAATTTCCTAGGGTACCCCCGACCCCAGAGGTCAAAGGTCATGGGCTACAGGGGGCAATATGTGTAAAATTTCAAACAGCTCTAGCTCAAGAACTATAGCGCCCTCAGGGTTCATACTTAGTATAATGATGACCCATGACCGCTAAATGTAAACTATGGTAGCCACAACCCCAGAGGTCAAAGGTCATAGGCTACAGGTAGCAATATGTGTAAACTTTTAAAACAGCTTTAGCTCAAGAACTATAGCGCCCTCAGGGTTCATACTTGGTACAACGATGGCCCATGACCCTTAGATATTTTCTGCAGTAACATCGACCCAATAGGTCAAAGGTCACGGGCTACAAGGGGCAATATGTGTAAAATTTCAAACAGCTCTTGCTCAGGAACTACAGCGCCCTTAGGGTTCATACTTGGTACAATGATGACCCATGACCCTAGATGTATTCTATTTTAGCCGCATCCCCAGAGGTCAAAGTCTAAAGGCTTTAAAAAGCAAACTAGGTATGACATATTTACACAGTGTAGTGCAATAGGTAGTATTTTGTTAGCTACCTGTGTTTGCAATGATAAAGGTCTGAATCGTACATCAAGGAAACTCATCACTTGACAAAAACTCCCTGAAAAGGGAATGTGTAGGCATTTTGATTTTGGTTCCTTGGACCACCTCAAAAGGTTGTCATGATGGGAAAAGGGGTGTGGTTGGTTAAGGGGTGGGGTATTAGAGAGAGTGTGGCCCAGGCTGGTGGTGTTTTAGAGTGAGCGAGGGTCTGATGGGGTATAAGAGAGAGTGAAGGCTTGGTAGGGTATTAGAGAGAGTGTGTGCTAGTCTGGTGGTGTTTTAGAGAGATTGATGGTCTGATGGGGTATAAGAGAGAGTGAAGGCTTGGTAGGGTATTAGAGAGAGTGTGGGCCAGTCTGGTGGTGTTCTAGAGAGAGTGAGTGTATAGTGAGTATAAGAGAGAGTGAAGGCTTGGTGAGGTATTAGAGAGAGTATGGGTCAGTCTGGTGATGTTTTAGAGCGAGTGAGTGTCTGATGGAGTATAAGAGAGAGTGAGGGTCTGATGGGGTATAAGAGAGCGTGTGGTCCAGTCTGGTGGTGTTTTAGAGAGTGATGGTCTGATGGGGGTATAAAAGAGAGTGAAGGCTTGGTAGGGTATTAGAATTAGAGAGAGTGTGGACCAGTCCAGTGTTATGAGCATTACATGTATATCAAATGAAAGCTTAAAACAAGTGCTTTCACATGGTGCTCACCAAGTTTTCGTTTGTGAATAGGGGAAGGGGGTTAGGTGTGGTCACGGGCATAGATATTCGTGTTTGGTCAAACACATCACTGTGGCGTCTAGTTCGCCTTCTTCTCCTTAAGACCAGTCCTTTGCACCCCTCTAGCTTAAGAACTAAAGTAGCCTCGGGGCCCATACTTGGTATAATGATGGCCCATGACCCCTAGAAATTTCCTGGGGTAGCCTCGACCCCAGAGGTCAAAGGTCATGGGCTACAGGGGGCAATATGTGTAAAATTTGAAGCATCTCTAGCTCAAGAACTATAGCGCCCTCAGGGTTCATACTTAGTATAATGATGGCCTATGACCCCTAGAAGTAAATTATGGTGGCCACGACCCCAGAGGTCAAAGGTCATAGGCTACAGGGAGCAATATGTGTAAACTTTTAAAACAGCTATTGCTCAAGAACTATAAGCGCCCTCAGGGTTCATACTTGGTGCGATGGTCCATGACCCTTAGATATTTTCTGCAGTAACATCGACCCCAGAGGTCAAACGTCATGGGCTACAGGGGGCAATATGTGTAAAATTTCAAATAGCTCTAGCTCTGGAACTACAGCGCCCTCAGGGTTCGTACTTGGTACAATGATGACCCATGACCCTATATGTATTAACTATGTTAGCCGCATCCCCAGAGGTCAAAGTCTAAAGGCTTTAAAAAGCAAACTAGGTACGACATATTAACACAGTGTAGCGCAAATGGTAGTATTTTGTTAGCTACCTGTGTTTGCAATGATAAAGGTCTGAATCGTACGTCAAGGAAACTCATCACTTGACAAAAACTCCCTAAAAAGGGAATGTGTAGGCATTTTGATTTTGGTTCCTTGGACCACCTCAAAAGGTTGTCATGATGGGACAAGGGGTGTGGTTGGTTAAGGGGTGGTGGGGTATTAGAGAGAGTGTGGTCCAGGCTGGTGGTGTTTTAGAGAGAGGGTCTGAAGGGGTATAAGAGAGAGTGAAGGTTTGGTAGGGTATAAGAGAGAGTTTGTGCTAGTCTGGTGGTGTTTTAGAGAGATTGATGGTCTGATGGGGTACAAGAGAGAGTGAAGGCTTGGTAGGGTATTAGAGAGAGTGTGTGCCAGTCTGGTGGTGTTCTAGAGAGAGTGAGTGTATAGTGAGTATAAGAGAGAGTGAAGGCTTAGTGGGGTATTAGAGAGAGTATGGGTCAGTCTGGTGATGTTTTAGTATAAGAGCGAGTGAATGTCTGATGGAGTATAAGAGAGAGTGAGGGTCTGGTGGAGTATTAGAGAGAGTGAGGGTCTGATGGGGTATAAGAGAGAGTGTGGTCCAGTCTGGTGGTGTTTTAGAGAGAGTGGTCTGATGGGGGTATAAAAGAGAGTGAAGGCTTGGTAGGGTATTAGAGAGAGTGTGGGCCAGTCCAGTGTTATGAGCATTACATGTATATCAACTGAAAGCTTAAAACAAGTGCTTTCACATGGTGCTCACCAAGTTTTCGTTTGTGAATAGGGTTAGGGGGTTAGGTGTGGTCACGGGCATAGATATTCGTGTTTGGTAAAACACATTACTGTGGCATCTAGTAACATTTTGCTCCAATAACAGAAATTAATGTTGCAACTCTATCAGCTTCCTTGTCAATCCCTGCTACCAGCCAATATTGTTCCAGTCTATCTTGATAACACTCAAAATCTTCCACATCGGGATCAAATTTGTCAAACATGATAGCTGGATTTCTGGTTGTATCTGGTGGTGCCATGGTTAAGTTTAGTCACTCTCAGGTATTTTTACGTGTCCTTACTCACGGGTTGTGATAATGTTGAAGTTCACTATTGTATTTCATATACAAGTCCAATGTTCTCTTATAGTTGTATTTCACTTATACAACTTTACTGGATTGACTCAGTTATCCTGTGTATAGTAGGCTCACTGAATTTATTTCACAATCCTCGTCGCCAGTTGTAGTGTATTTCCACTTAAATACATACATTAATATAAACACGCAATGAAGAGAATTTGGTAACACATCATTTGGGTTCAACATCTATATAACAACTGGTTTATTTAACCATATTCACATAAGTTAGTAAGTGTCATCATGTGACTGTTAGTATATACATATTCATTAGTTGTCAGTGACTTATGAGTCATTTACTTGGCTGATGATACCAAGGTTCTACATGTATATAGGTTATTATATACCACACTCAGGAGTAAATCAGTTTGTGGACACATATCATACTGTCCTCACAGATTAGAAATGAAAATATCGAGGGTTTCTGAACCAGAATGCCTTAACTCACTTTTTGGCCATTTTGAGATTTTGGTACCAAGATCCTTACGGCTTTCTGGTTCTCAACCCTCGATATGTATAGGTCTTCATAATACATTTATAACATACCATATCACGTTCCAAGTCTTTTTGAAAATACTAGGAATACATGTAAAACTAGACACTAACTACTAGTACTCCTTACATGTACGTGGAACAATAAATAACAGTATTTAAAGTTTGTCATTGCTTACTTGTTTTGAGGCATTTCTTTCTCAAATCTGATGGCAGGTATCCATTCAAAGCATACACTTTCTTGTCTGGGTCAGACAGTTTAAGTCTACTGAACTTTTGATGAACATCTACAATACAAATGTATAGTCAAAAAGGAAATTAAAAGTAATATCATAAAGCAACATAGCAAAATATCCAACAATACCGTGATTTAATGACTACATGAAAAATGATGTGTCTGTGTCATAATTGGTTCCTTTTCTGTATTGACAATGACAAAATTCGGTGCATCAAAGTTTGTGAAATAAATTGGCCTCAAAAAGAAACTTATAATTTTTCACAAGGTCATATCTTAAAATCCTCTCCATAAAAATGAACAAAAATTGCACACAGGATTACTTCAATACTCTACTCTAAACACATGTCAGTAACCGAGCAGTTGTCCAACTGACACAACAGCAAAATGCACTGACATGGAACACCTTCCTGGACCAAAATTCACAGCCCAACAGATTTCTTTTGTTGGGTTCCAATTATTCGCCTGTGAATGTGGACAACTACTTGGTTACTGACATAAAATAAATAAATAAATTTTGGATTTATAAAGCGCCTTTCTCCAGATCTTGGAGGACTCAAAGCGCTGTAATTTTGCTGCAATGGTGAATCATCACAATCAGATCGCATCAACTAGGCCAGTTGCTGCCGAACGGCGCACACCTATCCGCATTTAGATTGTAACATCCACCAATTATCTGTGCAGCTCCCCAAATTCCATTAAGTGCAGGAAGTTTTTGATAACCGAACAACTAATCACCAATTTTTGCGATACAGGAGGAAACCGGAGATCCCGGAGAAAACCTGCGAGAGCGAGCATGGAATCGGGACATGTGTTTAGAGTAGAGTATTGAAGTTATCCTGTGTGTACTTTTTGTTCATGTACAAATAATCTTATAAATAAAGTAATTTCTAATATCCCTGAGATATCATTGGTAAAACTGAGAACAGTTTTTGCACCCATAAGTACAAAATAATAAAATTTTGAAATAAATTTCAACTGGGCTTCTAGCTGTTCTGGGGCGACCACTATTGCCAGCATTTTTGTTAACAAATTCTACATACTTCTCATAGTTATATGTACGTAATTGTATACCTTGATGGAAGATGTGAGTTTGGAAAATGAGCTATAAACAATCGTATGGTTTTTGCTTGACGCCATGTGCTACCGAATGTCACAACCAGTACGCTCTTCCAACATGAATTGGGGTTGAAGTTGTTGAGCTGCATTGAGATATTCTATTATGTAATCATTTCTACCACTTCGAATACCCCATATACTACCTATAGGGTGCACAACTTATAAGTTCCCCCCTACATATTTTTAAAAATAAATCGAAAACTATTTGACAAAATGCAAACCTGTAAAATGATATGGGTAGCCTTATTTGTTTTACACATGTGGACCAAATTTTAGCGTCACACGTCATTGCGTTCAGTCACAATGGTTCATTATGTAAAAAGGAGACCGTTTTAAACAGTGTTAAAAGTTGCATCTGAGTCCATAGGACTCAATTCTCAAACAATACAGTAGGCCAGGGATATTCATGTGTTTGTAAAAGAAAACTTAATCTTTGGTATTCTTCTTCTTCTTCTTGAATAGCAAAGCAGGTGTTTTATTCTTCTTTTTTAATGATAAATGTCTGAGATGTACTGCAGTGAGAATAGACCACATCGCCAGTAGTTCATCACATGTGAAAAGTCACATTTTAATAATGCCGCGTTTGCCTGAATTTCTTCGCGGTAGAGCAATAGGTTTGCTGGATGAAAATGTACCGGTGAAAGAAATTGCTCGTCGTATGGGAGTTGCCCCTAATGCAATTCGAAAATTGAGAACAAAATTTCAGTTGACAGGAGAGGTGAAAAATCAGCCGAGAGCACCTCGTCGACGTGTCACGACTGTTCGTCAGGACATGTCTGTAGTGAATGTGACTGAAACCCGTCGAAAAATGTCTGGTAAGTTATTGCGTTTCAATAAATTATGTCGTGCTCGTTTCCCAAACAAATTTGACTTACACATTACGATTTTCATAAGTTGTATCTGAAATTGTCTTTCACCACGTTATCTCTTTACAAACACATGGACAGGCCTAACATACTGTATTGTTTGACAATTGACTCCTATGGACTCAGGTGCAGGTGCAACTTTTAAAACTCCCTCTTTTTTTACATAATGAACCATTGTGGCCAAACGCAATGATGTGTGACACTACAAATTGGCCCCGATTTGTAAATCAAATAAGGTTACTCATAACTTTTTATAATTTTACATTTCGTTAAATAATTTTCGATTTATTTCAAAAAGCATTAGGGGGAACTTATAAGTTGTGCACTGTATATCATAAGGACACCATCCAACTGGTCTATGGTTCATCACTTTTGTAACACTTAGACAAAATTGGCCCAAGCAGTTTTAAGACTAGGTTATATAATTGGCCATATGTTCACTTATATACCATCAATTTTATTGGAACAAAGCTTATATGGTAGAAATTATCTTGATAGAAAAAAATATCAAACCAAAAAAAAAGTGGCATACTTAGGTCATTCTATTTTCAAAAATGTACAAATTTTATTGTTACACCCTGTAGACTCCGTCAGCTGAGTATGTGTACATTGTCTATTAAAGGGTTATTCACAGTGCGGGATCCTGTGACAGCCATGAAAGTTACACTGTAACTTTAACAGGAAAATGTGGGACAGAAATTGTCATGTTTCCTGGATTGATTTGAATCTGCACATTTTCCATATAGTCACTAAGCCAAAAAAGAAACTTAAAATTTTTTACAAGGTCATATCTTAAAATCCTGTTCCTCAAAATAACCAAAATTACACACAGGATTGCTTCAATACTCTACTCTAAGCACATGTCAGTAACCAAGCAGTTGTCCAACTGACACAACGGCAAAATGTACTGATTTGGAACACATTCATAGCCCAATAAATGGCATCCAGCACAAGAAATCTATGAGTAAGTGGAATAGTGTAGAACAAGACCTGTTTCTTGAAGAAAGTTTGTGAAAGCAGAAATCAGCCTACTCCACACTATTCCACTTACTCTTTGGAAATTGTCATCTGTGTAGGGATTTTATACACATTCTCACATATTTTTTGTGCTGGGTGGCAACTGTTGGGCTGTGAATGTTGCTTTACATTCCTTGTGGGTTTTCTCTGTTCTTGTTCAGTATCTTTATATATATTTCATAGAGAATCGCATTGTTTCGATCCCCAATATGAGTATCACATGTACTAAACGTGTTATGTATTCCTTTGATTGACATGCCTAACAGGGACCCTATGTAGCCACAAAGTGGCCTCTCTCTACTACTTAACATTACATGAATGGCCATTGTTTTAGGGTAATTAGAGTGTTGCCTCCATGATCCAATTTTACATACCTGGTAATATGCTTGTGTTCTTCTGAGTTTTCGTCCTCTTGATGTCATACAGCTCCTTGAGATATGCACACCATTCAGCACTATCCAACAGCCTGAATCTATCATCATTCTGTGGATCTATAACTGGGCACTCTGGTACCCTAACATACACTATCCCACCATTGAAGCGGGGTACTGTCAATATGGCAACCACACAATTTTTTCCATTTGGAGCTTTTTTGACAGGCATGAATTCTAATTTCCAGTGTTCACCTTCAACAGGCTGGATCGGTTGTCTACTATCATGATGATACCATACCATTTTTTTTCATTTCTTTATCCACTACTTTCTGAAAAGCTTCTTGATCCTCCACATCTATCTTTTCTCCAACTATTCCTTTATCTGACACCCCAAATATTTCTTGGCCACCATTGGTATTTGCAAAACCAGACACATATTTCCCACACTTTTCTTTGAATTCATCCTTTAATTGGTGCACACCAATATCCTTGAATTCCATTGTCAAATCCTCATTGTCTGCACCTTCAAATTTCTTCCCATAACGAAACTTAATGTCATCCTGTAATTCTTCAAGCTCATCAAGGTGTTCCTGGCATAGAATGTCAACATGATCATCTGTTGAGTGAATTTCCTTTGTACTAACATTCAAGCGGCGGTAAGCATACGGTACGGAGAGCACTTTAGGCTGAATCACAGCTTTGACAAACACTCTTCGTGCATCTTGAGATTGTTTAAAGCGTTGTAGTTTATAGTTACTACATTGGTTGTAAGCGCTGAAGTGATTATCTAAAACTCCATCAAAGTCTTCAGATGATGTTATGGATTCGTTAGTTTCTTTTTTGTTCAATGTTATGATACCACCCTTTCCTGAATTGATACATGCCGTGATGGCATATATTATGTTCTTAGTACCGGGAATTTCTTGCTTCTTCTTCTTCTTCCTGTATTCCACATCTACACTGAGCTCATTACAGTGAACAAATTCACCTCTGAAACAAAAGGGAAATTATAAAATGTGCATCATTGTAACGTGATACTGCTACAAAAAAGGACACAATAATAAAAAGGTTTGTCTCAAAAGGTTCCAGTGAAAGAAAGCAGTGGTTTGCAGTCTACGATGAGATAGGACTCAAATCATACATTTTGCATATGTGATTTATTTTGTGTAGCATAAAAAATTATGTGCAATAATGCAATTAAATAATATTTAATTTGACCCTTAAAAGCAAATATTAAAAAAAACCCTGCATTTAAATTTGAACATCGCAGAGGAGTTAATTGAAATGATAACAGAAAGCTTATACGACTGTCAACCCAGGCCTGGAGGTCTGCCGGAATTTATCACTGGAAAGGAAACCTTGATCTTGTGGTATGTCAGGCATGTCAACATTTAGAACAAAATGAGAAAACAAAACAAAAGACTAATTAAGCCTGTGAACAAATCTTTTTATATGTTTATATGAAGACGTCCAAGAGAATATAGATGAAAGCTTCCTCTCTGTCAATTTCAAGTTTGTGAAAAATAAGAAAAGCTAAACATATATGTTTCTTTATTGGTGCACACCGACATCGCCTGGCTAATAATTACTTGGTACACCAGAGATACTAAAATCAATACAATCGATACATGTGAATGTGCTATGCACGATTTTGATATTCAGGCGAAAATGGATACCGGGGTAGAAAATGATGAATATCTCCCGTAAATGATTTTGTCTAAAGAAACCAGATGTGGTTCCTTACACTTGAATATATGTGTTGAACAGATATGATAGTCGTTAGCTTGCGTCTTGAGAAAGAAGCTTGCGTCTTGAACTCAAAAATTGACAATAATTCTGATTTTATATGTGCCGTGGATTCAACCTACCATGGCGATTTCTGCCATGAAGATATCGGGGCGATGACACTGTGTGGCGGTTCTGGGTAGTTCCCAAGTGACCCTGACTTGGGCTTTGACACCCCAGTTACGTCAATACAAAAATCATAGAAAATCCCACTGTTTGTGGTGAAACTTGACCAATTTTAATTCCCAATTCACTTTGCCTTCCTAATTACCACCTGAAAGATATTGTTTCTCCACTCTGTCTTGCTTATTCGATAAGAATGCCAGGGGGGAGGGTCATCCCAAACAAAAGTGCTACCCACCCATCTGATGACCTCTGAAATGCACCCTAAATGGTGTATAGCAAGCAATCAAAGTTGTACCCTAAATGTTGTAATACTACGTAACAAGCTTTTCTTCTACAACTTTCAATATCTCCTGTTGAAGATAAATAGAAGCCATGGGTAAACAAAATATACTGCTTTTTTTACACAAAACATTAAATTAGGCTATTTAACCATTTATGATACACTTCCAGCAACCCTAAATGTCTCTGCTTTTGGCTGACAGGTATCCCCAAAGTGTGTTGCCTTTTCAAATGCTGAAAATGAAAACCTTTTCAACACTTTCCTTTGGTGCATATAGCAATACTTGGACCCCAAATTTGCTCATTTGCAAGCATAGCAAGCAAAAAAAAATAGTTTCTTTATGCTTTATATGTCCAAATTTTGGGAAATGGTTCACATTTGGGAAAAAAGTCTACATTTTCAAAATCCATCCCCAAAAATAAATCCTAGATATGCCAATGGTTCCACTTCACAATAAGGTTACTAATAACCAGCTCTCATACACTATTTAAATTATAAATGTTCCCTTATTTAACAGAGTAGTCTCACCAAGCCCCTTATTTAATGTACATTCACACACAGCAGTGCTGAAAATGGCCTTGTACAATGATTTTCTTTTACAATGATTTTCACTGTTGAATCCAAATGAGCCAGAACTTTATGAAAAGGCTAGAAAGAATTAAGGCACTTAAAAGAGGTCTTTAATGTAAAGAATTGATAGTTATTCTTATGCTGGTTTCATACTATCTTGTCACTTGCCGTCAATGGCTGATATGTTATGAAGCTTGCCATCACTGCAAGGGGCATGAAAGTCTGACAGGGGCATTAGTCTACACTATAATTTTGAACAAACTAATTTACCTGTCTTCTTCCTCCTTATGCCTCTTCCTTGGACTAGTAGACTTGTGTCCATCCTTTCTTTTCTTATGTCTTCTTTGAGGACTTCTACTGCATTCACCTTCAAAGCAAATAATAACAGAATAAAGTATAATTCAGACTGCAACCTGAGAAACAGCCCATTTAATATCAGAAAGAAATAATGGATGTGTTGATCAGATCTGCCAAGCTTTTAGTTGGTTTAAATTAACATCAGTAGTGAAATAGAAAGGAGGCTGAGTGCCCTCCTGACAGCTTTAATATTAGCTAACTTGATCTGGACTTTGACCATAATATTGCCTAGTGCATCTACTTTGCAGCCTGATTAACACCAAAGACCCACATTTGAAGATCATGCTCCAGTTCTTTAGCCTACAATCCTGGGAAACAATAGTTGGCACACTTGTACTGAACAATGCCCTATCAAAATTGAGAGGCGATCAGTATAACATGCATGCAATATATGTGAAGTACAGACTCCCCCCTGCATGCAAGTATCTCTCACCCTTCCCCACTCCCATCTTTCAATGTTAGAGGGTCTCACAGACCTGTTGACAACATGGCTTTGCCCAGCATTGCATTTGAGGAGCAGAGGTAGAGATATACCAAAAGACAGGCAAAATGTGCCTTAGCTGAAACTCTGACAATTGTATTGTAATCTTTTAGCTAAAATTTGGAAAACATTTCTTAGCTCCCCAGCCTATTATTTGGTTTTAATGGTAGTTCACTAAACCCCAAAATATCGGAAATTTCAGTTCAGAAACCCATATTGTTCTCGAAAATCAGTTCTCAGTTTCCAAAGTTTGGCGCTCAACACACTGCACACCCCATATCAGTCTTTAACCTCTCTTGCAGGGTATGTTAGCACACCAACCTTCCTTCCATAAATGCAAAAATATAATTTTTCATTAATTAAATTAAATGCCAAAATATAATTTTTGATGATCTCTGTGTACAGCACTGTTGCCCCACATAAACCCCATGATTATTATGAATACTCACTCTCGTCTGTTTCTTCTTTAGATGAGGACCTCATGGTGGCTAGCACAAACTGTCACTGCAAAGTATTGATAGAATAGCTGGACTAAAGAGATAAATGTAGTGAACTTAAAAAAACATCAACATGATATACATGAACACATGTAATTTATAAGTACAAGGTGTCCCATAAAATGGTTACATGTAGAAAATGAACTGCATTTTGTGATGGTACAACAAAACAATGTCATTTTTTCAGATATTACTTATTCATCCTTCTTGTAACTGTTTGCTAAGTTTCAATCCCATATCTTAAAAGCGACTTAACTTATGAGCGCAAGATAACAGGGGTGTCAAGAGTGGCTAACCATCAAAATTTCGCACAACGAAAGCTGAACACAAGCACACTTTTGTTTTCAGATTTTTTCTTTATTACTTTTTATGTTTCTTTTATTTCTTATTGTTGAACTTATTGCACAAAAGAAACAAATTGAAAAATTAAATATTGTATACTGAAGGTTGCGAGTTCGAGCCCCAGTGATGCCATCATGTTAAATGCCCTTCACTAAACCTAACCCTACCCGTGGTTTTTTGGCTATCAGAAGGGAAAGAAGGAACGAAAAAGGAGAGAAGATGAAGAAGAAAGTCACTTGGCATCCCCGGGATTCGAACCTCGGACCCCTCGCATGCCACGCAGAAGACCCCAGCATGTAGCTACACAGGTGACGCTGGCCCGCCAACGATTCCCTGGGTATATATGACTTGGTCTGATTAAGTCATCAAGTCCTGTGGAATGCATGCACGCAGAGTGGTTTTAATAGTGAGCTTTAGTGAGTCCTAGTTGGGTTAGGGTTAAGGCACTTTATCTCGATTACTCCTCTCCACCCAGGTGCATAAATGGGTACCGGCATTCTTAAATTCTGGGAAGGTAACAGACTCGCTGTGGAGGAGGTGTAGTGATCCCCCTATAGCAACATTACATGGAGGAGCCTGGCCCAATCGCCAATGAAAGAGAGATAGGCACTCCAATCACTGTTTATACAGGATCATCTCCTTTATACCTTTACCTTAATGAAAAAAATGCCCTAGTGGACCTCTGAGCTAACTTCATTTTGAAAATGGTTTTCTTCATGTTGCCTTTTATTCACTTTTGATTACATCTTCACAATAAATCAGGACCAGATAATTATTCCTAATGATTAAAACCTTTTGAAAGGAAAATCCATTTCAAAGTTAGGGGCGATTAAAATTGAGGGGGGGGGGGGCACACTCAACATGAATGACCATATGTGACCCTCAGCACAACTGAGCCCTGAAGTCGCCAATCATCATTTTTGAGATATTCAACCAAAATATTCTGCTTGAAATTAGCTTTAAAATGATGTATATCATGTCTATAGTACTTGACATTTAAGTAGTGAAAAATCAATAAAACAGTCAATAAATCCTTTGTTTCCTATTGCTTATTGTTAAGTTCGATGGAGCATATCTCAATAGTGGCACTGGCGACATCCGGGCTCAGTTGTGGAGGATGGTCACATATGGATATGCTTCCCTGCAAAGACCACTGTTTTTAGACCATCAGCCCTAAAAGACCCCTAAATTCAGATGATTGTCAATCAGAAAGCCATGCAAGAAAGACCCATGATTTCATTCACTTTACCTTGTTGTTTTAGACAGACATCTTTCCTGAGAATTATTACTAATATTATTTCAGCATTTTAAGGGATCTGGAATGAGCGTTTTAAGCGTTTCGACAGTATTTTTTGTGGGACATGAGAGCACATCAGACATATCGAATTGCATTCTGAATACGAAGAATGTCTTTCTGATATCAAATAATTTTCATTTTTCGAAATTCACGATATAATACAAATTTTATGACAAATTATTAAAATTTGACATTTTTCACATTTTTGATATATAACAGTCCTCGAAGTAAATTTTATAAATCTAATGATATATTCTTAAAGTGTATGTAGCTGGGAGGAAAAGCCGACGATCAATTGAAAATTTACACCTTTCATATTGAATACGAGGGGGTATCCAAAAGTTTTTGACATCGCCCAGAAGGGAAGGAGCTATATCGATGAAATTTTTTCAGTGTAATCACTGGTCCTTATGTACATTATGGTCCAAAAATGGTCTCATAAGTATGTTTACTTTTTTTACAAGTGGCGCTAGATGGGCAGTAGGCGCATAACCTTTTCATGATAAGATCCTCCACTTTCTTGAGTTTCTTCACTGAGGCCGCATCATCCGAAAGTGATGGACGCCCACTTCTTGGCTCATCTGTGAGGGACATGTGGCCAGTTTGGAAATTCCTTTTCAAAAAGCAACAGTGCCATATGATGGGCAATCATCACCGTAGATAGCTTTCATTTCATTATAGATTTTCTGAGCATTCTGGGCCTAACCCTTCAAATGCAGGAACTTAAATCATGCTGCGTGCATCAATTTTCACCATTTTACAGGTTATGCCTACTGCCATCTAGCGCACCTGTAAAAAAAGTAAACATACTTATGAGACCATATTTGGACCATAATGTAAATAAGGGCCAGTGATTACACTGACAAAATTTCATCGATATAGCTCCTTCCCTTCTGGGTGATGTCAAAAACTTTTGGATACCCCCTCGTATATGGATTTTTTCCCCCAAAAGACCTAATTGTTTTTGGTGTTTTGGTGAAAAAAATCCATATCTTCAATACAAAAGGTCAAAATTTTCCATTGACCATCGGCTTTTCATCTCACCAACATACACTTTAAGTATAAATCATCAGATTTATAAAGTTTACTTCGAGTACTGTTAAATATCAAAAATATCAATTTTTTATGATTTGCCATAAAATGTGTATTACATTGCGAATTTCAAAAATCAAAATTATTTGATATCAGAAGGACATTCTTCAGATTCAGAATGCAATTCGATGTCTGATGTGCTTTAGTGTCCCACAATAAATACTGTCCAAACGTTCATACCCCATCCCTTAAGTCAAGAATAACAAAATTTAAACTTGATTGAAATTGTACATAGCTTTAAGCTACAAAATGTACCAATGTCAAAGCAAATATACACCTATAAGTTTACTAATATTGTATAGATTTCAAACTAATAAATACCTTTGAAAATACCATGGCTTTCCTTCAATAGCTGGTGTTTAACGTCTCTTATTAGCTCGCAATCGGTGGGCCTTGTTACATAGCGGATTAATATCAATATATTTTATTTGAGAATTGTCTTTTGACATCTTGTCCTGGCATCTTTTCAGAAGCATCACATATTATTAATTCAAGTCCTATACTTTGTCTGCTTTCTTTAACGTGCACAATAAAGACCAGCAAGGTCAACTATTTCACTCTTACCATGGGTCTACTTTTTGGCGCAGTGGTAAAAGCCTATTCCCGCCAATTAATAGTTGGTGTTAGGAAATATGAATGATAACTGGGCTAGTCCAGTTGATACACATACCCCTATGGAAGACATGACCTTTATAATCTCCCACGCAGGGGGTGTAGATTTCAAATGGAATCACCCATTCAGGTAATCCCATTTGAAATTCACACTCCCTGTGTGGAAGATTAAGGTCATGTCTTCCATAGGGGGTGTATGGACTTCAACTGGAATAGCTCACTACCTCCCCATTACATAGATTATAATCAGAGCCAATATACAAAGTACAACATGTTTTAGTGTCTTAGAATAAACAAAACCCAACTTTGACCGAGTCAAAGTTGGTTCATGCATGGTGTGTATCAAAAATATTTTTTCCAGAGATATACCATGTATAATTCAACAAAGCAAAAGCCAGGGTGCAAAGGATATGATATCAGTATCACATAGGCTATATAACACAATAAGTCTAAAAAAGTTTGTATTGCCCTGCCATAAAAATCCCACCTGCAAATAAGGGCACAAACCCTTAATTCTTGTTGGAATTTTCAAAGGAGGGAGCTCTCTATTAATACATGAAGGCAAAGGAGCCCATGTGCGCCATTAGGCAAACATTTACGGTATTGCCACAAACAATATTTAAAAAAAGGTTGACCACAAATTAATGGGGGGGGGGGGGGGAGGCAGACTGCCCCCCCGGACACCTAAAAGGGGGGTGAAGAAGCCGAAAAATGGGGACGAAAAAAAGGGAGAAAAGAGAGAAATATTAAGGGGAAGGAGATCGGGGAGATAGAGAAGGGAAAGGGGAAGAAGGGGAGGGATAGGGGACGATACTGTGTGGAAACACACTTTGATCCTGAATCCTGATGGGATAAACTAAAGCCAATAACTCTTCCTATGTCTTTGTACAGGAGCCCACCATACATGTACTTAATCAGTGATGAATCCGTAGACTGTCGCATATGTGTTATTCAAAAAATTTGTCATGCCTGGAATGTCTGTGTATATACACGCTTACAAGTTAAATTCAGTATTTTGGAAGTAGGGGCTAAAAATTGGTGTTTTATTCAGTAGTTTTATTGCTGATATCAACAAGTCTAGATTTAAAAAGGTAACATACACTGCAAAAATATATGTTAAACATGCCTGAGTATAGACCATATTTTGGAACTGTTCACAAACACTTTGTCTTGGGTGAGGGGGCGGATAATGCAAATTGGGGGCCTGAAATTGGAAGCCTGAAATATTATGGACCATATGAGAGTCAGGTGGTGTGCATAACAAATTTACTTCAATTTAGGGATTTTCCTCTGTCGGTTGTATAATTAAATGAGATTATTTTGAAATTTTTTTTACAAACGTTTTTGTGAGCGTTTCAAAAAACAATCACAAAACAAACATGCTAGTAAATAATATTACAATTTGAACTGTTGAGGTTTGCCAGTGGACCTAACTAACTTGCCTTTAAATGCTGTTAAAGCTTACTTATTCCTTGTTAAATCCCCAGTTCATTCACTTCAAGTAAGCTAGGCTTTAAATCTGATCACTCAAAGTGCAAATATATGTGACACGATCAAGGGAAATGAGTCGGATGTCGCTAATATTGATTTTGAGATATATTGGCAAAGAAAGTGTTAAATTTCTTTTGTTTTATATTGTTTTCAGCGATTGATAAATTGATGTAACTTCACAGAGAAAAGTTGTATTAACATGGGGTTTTCAGTTTCTGGAAGCTCTAAATGTCCTCTTAAAAAACATGTGTAAAACTCATTTTCGACCAGGGCCGACATGTGACTCATTCCCCTTGATCATGTCACATATGTCCTGAGCGTATGGCAAGTATGCACAAAGAGAGACAGCCATGCAATATTGTGCCATGTTTTTCAAGCAAGACGCCAAGGTCTTCATCGGGTAAACAAGACTTCTCTTTTATCGTGCAAAATATGTGCCAATTACCATTGAGCTGTTTCCTAGCATGCCGTTCACTGCAAAGTGTGAGCCCTGAAAATAAAAAAGGTTGTGATGAGTAATATTAAAATCAATAAATGATTTACATGGTTCATCCAAATATTGTGTATGTTAAAACTAATCATCAGTTAGTGGAGTGCACCCTTAATGTCATGCTTTAAAACAAAATGACGATGCGATATAATTTGAAAGCATATCGCATGCGCTCTAGCCAGACGCCGATTGGTTGAAAGTGGTAAACAAGGAATGTCCTATAAATTGATCAAAACAAAGTCAGTTGAATTTGGGGCATGCTAGCAAGCGGGTCGCAATGAGGAATTAGCTCCATCAATCAGATATGTAGATGATTTGAGTGTAAAAAGAAATCATCATTGTTGCTGAATAAATGTGATTGAAAGGCAATTATTATGGATTGCATATTTTTGACGTGGCTTTTATCTATTATCGCTTGTAGAGAACAAGAATATTATCCTTCAACAGGTTACCAGAGTTTCACATGGTGGCAAGAAAAAGTGTAAAGTACCGAACACATGATGCATTTTGTACAAATTCACATGGAAACTGATGTGGGACTGTCAACGCCACTTTGCACAATAGGGGACTAGGGTACCTGAACAGCACACAGAGTATTATTTTTTGGAATTTAAAAAATACATTTTCGCAACTTACTTTGCTACATTGTGCCTAATACCATCAGACTTCATCAGGCATCTGATTGGCATATATGATGGCGGGAGGAAGGTCTTGCATTGCTTTTATGTGGAAGCTGGCTGCAGATATACTGATAACATTAACAGACTGTTCCACTCTCTCCCAGATGGCTTCTCCACCTCCTCTATCCAAAATGATGGCCTCTTCTGGCTTAACGTGTTCAGGGTTCTTACAGCACAATTGTCAGCTTGTCTGCAGGGGCTTGGGTAATGATGCTGATTTAAACATGGTGCATTTCTTGAACAATTAAGTCATCCAATTTTGTCATTTTGTTATTAATGATAAAAATTAACATTATTCAAACATAATTTTAAATATGGTACACAAATGTTAGGACGTATACATGTATGTCGAGTACCAAACCCACATGATACCAGGACCAAATTGTCTTCTTTCTTTCTTTCATCCTTCTTTCCTTCTCCCTTGCCAAAAAACAACTGAGACGTTATGGCTAATACCACCTTAATTATCCTCCTATATGGGTATATTATTAGCCCCAACCAAAAAACTTCAATTTACAAAGCATATCGCTCATTCTACAAAATCCGGTGCCAATCCACTATAAAAATTGAAAAAATAAAAGTTGTTCAAAAAGACCTGTAAATGTATCACTACTTTCAGATGTAAAAAATTGCCAACACCACTTGCATATTTTTCTGTCAGGAAGTCGTGATGTTTTTTTAACACTAAAACTCAATGTAATGTGAGCTACGTTACCGACTACAAAATGGGCAGGTTTTACTTAATCCAAGGTCATAAAAAGCAAACTAAAGATCACTTGAGTGAAATGTAAAACTGATTTCGCCATTTCATGGAAGTTTTGAAGATGCGTAAATGAGTGTGTAACGTAGCTCACAGTAACGTAGTTCACTGGTTTTAATGTTTTTAATGTGATTTGCGAACGTTAGAAAGTTATGTCGGTTAATTCTAATATAAATGGGGTTCGACCACTGGTAGCTTTCACATATTATTAGGAAGTACATGTAATACAAGTGCATACTATAGAATTCTGGTAACGTAGCTCACCAATCTTAACATGGTCGGTTGAAATTTCAATGTTTACAACATTTCTATGCCAAAATGCTACAGCATCACAATTTTACTGTGATTTTTAAAACGTATGAGTGTTTCCTTTCAAAAACCGCAAAAATTACATTGATACCTCTGTTTTACTTCTTTCCAATAACGCTTGTTAAAAAGGGTTAAAGGGTAACGTAGCTCACAGCTTTTGGTGGAAAGTGCAATTTATTTTAGAATTACACAAAGACGTTTTAATCACTAAAAATAATGTTGATAAACAATATGATGGTGAGTTATCTAATTAAAAAACAACAAATATGTAAAGAAATCGCATTTATTCAAAGAAAATATTCAGGGTTAGATGTGACACTTGAGCAGTGGAAACACATTTTTAGCGATTTTTGAGCCTTTGCAAGGGTTAATCAGGCTGAAGAAAGCATTTAAAGTATGGAAAACTATATATGTCCGTGTAGATCTCGTTGAGTTCTACCAGAAAAACAACATATTTGATGCCCTAAATGCTCGACAAAGTGTTTGTGGACCAAAGAATGGAAAAAAGGCTATTGGCACCGGATTTTGTAGAATGAGCGATATGTATGCACAGGTATCCCATGTGATACAATTGCATCATCAAGCACACTAGCACAGTCATATATCCACGGAAAGCTTGGCCTGCCAAGCTAGATCCTTGTGGCAAGGTAGGCCTGTGCAAAGGTGTGGCACCCGAGGGGTCGGGAGTTCAAAACACACACCTGAGAAAAAAGTTTTCACTTCTTTTTCTTTCTTTCTTCCTTCTTTCCTTCCCCCTGGCCAAAAAGTAACTGTGGTTCAGACTGATCAAAATTGATTAATTTTGCATGTGATAAACCAACCTTTAATACAGCATAAATAATTACAATCAAACTATTTTAACAATTATTGACTTGTTAAAGAAATGTACTATTTTTGCATTTAGTGATGTGAATGATCTTCTTCAAACTGTTTTAATTTGTACCAGATGATCAAGAAAAACAACAATGCTGGTGCAAAAAAATGGTGCATTTTAACATTTATATATTTGAAGTAATTTCTCAAGTTCAATAGTCAGTCCTAAGTGAATTTTTTTGTAGGGTTGACTTATCAACTTATCGATCAAAATCAATTTGAATAATGATTTAAATTAAATTTTGACCTCAACCATGCACAATTTTGCACTCAACTGGAATATTTTTGCTAGATAATGCCTTCAGCAATACGCACCTTTACTAGGTTTCTCTACTGGATGTTGATTACTGTAAAGGATCATTTTATCTTGTACATGGGCACAAAGTCTTTTAAAAAACATTTGAAAACTTATTTAGTAAATAATAGTACTGAGAGCGGGACTCTTAAATTTTGTTGTCTCGGTTTTCTGCTCAGTGACCTACTTTATCCGCTTTCATGGCCTGTGTTGGTCTGGTGGGTGGGAGTGGGCGGTGTTGCTGGGTGGGTTGGTTGGGTTCAGATGGGCCGGGAGGAGGAGAGGGGGGGGTAAATCCATGTGTCTGATAGGTAGGGGTCACTGAGCAGATTTCCATCTTGTAATAATGTGTACATCCATATCGGGAGGGTGGGCTTGTCGGCTGCTGCATGTGTCTCTTTTCATTTGTTGGCCTTGGGTAGATGCTGGACTCATCCCGGGTCCCAGTCGCTTGGGGTCGTCCCCGGGTTGCCTGGTTTGGGAATGTTTTCTGTATTCCTTCATGTAGGCTTTTGTATGTATTGCGTAATTTTACTTTGTTTTTTGATGTATTTTTAGCCGAATTTGTAAAATAAAATAAATAAATAAATACCTTAACCCTAACCGTACCAAACACCAAAAAACCTCAATTCAGAAAGCGTAGGCACAAGCAGGTATCCCAGGTGATGCTATTGCGTCATCACGCGAACAGTCATATGGGCACAGAAAGCTTGGCCGGGCAAGCTACTCCCCTGTGGCAAGGTAGGCCAGTGCACGTTCGAAACCGCACCAGAGAAAAAAGTTTTCTCTTCTTCTTCTTTCTTTCCTTCCTCCTTCTTTCCTTCTCCCTCGCCAAAAAGCAGCGAGGGCGTAAGGGTTAAAGTCCCATTCAGTGATCCCAGCGCAAATGGAATTTTTTTTTAATATAAATTGCTTCAAAGTTCAAAGTGAAGCATTTGGTATTTTTGAAATGCAAAATTTTGCAAAGAAAACCGCAGTATTGAAAAAAGTTGAGGCCACATTACAATACATGTATCTAATTTATATACTGTCAGTATATAAATTACAGATTTGAGTAAAATGTCTAATTTTGTCATTAATACATGGCTTTTGGCTGAACCACTCGCAGGCTATGTTAGCACATCTATGACAATGACAAAGGTACGAAAATCTGAATTTTGATGATTTTTACAATCGTCCGGATGATCAAATCACCGAGTAGGCCTTTAATTCCTTCCCACAAGGTAATAGGCATATTGCATAACACATACCAATAGATACTGTTCAGAGGTTTTAACATCTCAATTTTTATGCAATATGCATGCAGATGGAAAGGAATTTAGGTACAAATTGACATCCGGAAAAGAAACCCTAAAGGTGCATTGGCTACAATTGGGATATTCCTTTCATGAATCAAATCATTTTTGTTACCATCATGTATAATAGACTTAAACTTGTATATAAGATGTGAAAAACAACTTGATACACTTAGGGTTGAGGCATAGTCATAATATCAAGCACACTCAGGCCCGTACACAAGGGGTGCGTCAGTCTTTTTAAATCTGCACCCTGTGATACTCACCCAGTACTTACTACTGCTGGGGATGGAACATCACCTTCTGGGGCATATTGAGAATGAGAGCCTATGTTTTCAATCAATTAATCAATTTTATTTTAACATTAATCACAAACTGGTACAGTTAATATAAGTATGCAACATTAATATAGGTACAAGTACATCAGGTATATACTTAAACTTTTAAGCGATAATGTACAATTTCCTTTAAATTTCAACTTTGTTAATTATTCTTCACTCAAAATCCTGAAATAATAGCAGTAATAACTGTCTGGAAAGGTTTCTGTCCAATTTAATCTGTCCAAAATAACATTACAAGATAAAGTGAAAGAACCCCCAATGGCTAAATTGACAGTTGAACATGGAGTTCTATTGTGGACTTAATGTGTGACATTAGGTTATACATTTCTGACAGTTGTTACTAATTAGGACTATATTTTATAATACTTAGCGAAGAAAAACCAAATTAAAATCTTACCAAAATCATATATTAAGATTTTAAACATAGTATCAGTGCCTTAAACCATTTCCCAATGCTGCAAAATAATATGGAATCTATATCATGACCTATGTTTAGAACTTATCTTTACAAAACATGAAGTCTTAATAATTAATAAATATGTAATAAAGAAATATAGAGTCAGACTTGGAATTTATCAAATATATATAGATGTGTTTACAATATACACATTTTGAAATTTAATTTGAATTTATCAAATATACATATTATATATTAGAAGAATTTTTTGACTTCAACACTACTTAAAATTTGATCCCTTACCTGGAGCTTTCAAAGTACCAACTGTATCCTCAGGCGGATATGGCTTGTTGACAACCTTCGATGACGTCCTGTTGGTACTGTGAAAGCGCTCCCGGTAAGCGATCAAATTTTAAGTAGTGTTGAAGTCAAAAATTTTGTCCAATTTAATTTATACCACTACGTATGAATACACAATTTTATACACATATTTTATGTTTCCAATATACACCTTTCACAAATCATCAACATTTTTGTATTAAAGGCACAATCAATGATAGCACTAGCAGGCACGTAGCCAGGGGTGTGCCTCCCATAAATCTGCATAAGGTCTGCATTGTCTGCAAAAAAATGCAAAATACATGTAGGGCAAAAAAAATGTCAAAAAATATACCACAAATCTTGAACTTTTTGTAAAATTTGTTAAAAACTAGGATCCAAAAATAAATTGCAGAGGGGGATAAAGGTCTACTTTTTACCAGAATGAAGATTTCTCTTGAAAAGGTCTGCATTTGGATGATCTACAAAATCTACACCCGCATACAAAAAAAATCTGACTGTGACGCTGATTTTAGATATAATATAGTTTTATATTGAACACTTTGGCAATATTGGGCTATAGAACAGTGCAATACTCATTATACTGTTCTCTCTAAAGCATGTTGATAACCAGTTTTTAAATACAGACCCAAACCTGTTTACAATGACTGTGACTGTGGTCACCTCACCTATACAAAATCTGAAGCCTTTGAAAATCATAAATTGTACACAGATTTTATCATTTGAATTTACCAAATATACTAAAATAATATAGTTCTAATGAACACTTTGGCAATATTAGGCTACAGAACACTGAAGTACATAGACCAGTTTATATAGACATGTTTATAATGTACACATTTCACAAATTTTGTTAACCCTCTGAGTGGGACAATCTGTGACCTGAACCAACCCAGCTCTTAGAAACAGAAAAAGGTAACAATTGCAAAAGTACAACATAAAAACGAATGAGATACAACATTTGCAGTCATGCAGATTTTTATCATATTGAGTTTTGTACAATACACCATATTGAAGCCTGTACCAAAATAATCTGATTCATAAGTTTTGAGTCAAACTTCATAGCAGTTTTGATATTAGGAGCAAAACTGTATTTCACAACAGCCCATAGAACAGTATGGGTGTGTGGTATTACCACTATAGTAGCATAGGGGATGAGGCTATCATATGTTACCATTCATAAAACATCTCATGCCTAAACTTTCCCTGGGATTATGAGTAAAATCATAGCTTTCTTATGATCTCAAAATCTTCATTTTGATAGGATAGAGTGGGAGACACAGGTGTTGATCTCGTCATGCCCCCGGGGTCATGCCCCTTTGAACACTCATAGTACTTTGCAACCAGATGTACGCTTTAGGATTTCAGCATAAGAGCACAATAGTAAAAATTTCATTTGAATGAATACAGCTGTGTGCAATCCGATTGCGATCGTATGTAACATATTTTCAAATTCCATGTGAATGCACGACCGTGGACATGACAATGCTAACCAATCACGAGTGAGTTGCCATTCAATTTTCACTTCTGTGTTTAATACGCACATGTGGACGTGGGCGTTTATCACACAGTGTATGGATAGTCGTTATGCTGTTGGCAGCTGTGTTCATTCAAATAAAATTTCTAATATAAATCTTGGTCAATGGGCTAAGATGATAACTTAGTTTTTGCCTCCTTTATTCTGATTGGATCAGACCGTGTCACATCTCTTCCACGTTTACAATGCTACACCCCTCATGCATAGCCCAGGTATATAAAATTGCTTTAATGCTTAACATATGAGTTGAGTAACAATATTTTCATTCATTTCTTCCACGTTTACAATGCTACACCCTTCATGCATAGACTGGGTAAATAAAAATGCTTAACATATGAGTAACAATATTTTCATTCAAATAGCATATATCCAGGTTTATAATATAAATATACTCTTGCTGTCAAAATAATACATTTTTTATTCTAATAGCTTATATATACATGCAGGCTTAAAATATTTATGTCAAAATCTATAAAAAAAAAATAATATAACATAGTACTCTTCATGTGCACATTGGCTTTGGTTTCTGTGTGCATGTAAATTATATTCAGGGGGTGATTTATTATCAGCACAGATGAATTTATAGAATTCACTCAGTGCACAAAAAAAGGGGGGGGGGTTAAAATATGAGAAATTATATTAACCATAAAAGGGCCCTTATATTAACAAAAAAAGGGACCTTTGCACAGTATTTTTTGTCGAACCTGAGAGTACATCAGACACTCCAAATTTGTGATATAGTACAAATTTTATAGCAAATTATAATTGACATTTTTGAAACTTTATAAATCTTGATGATATGGAGGAAAAGCCGACCACCATAAAAAAATTTGACCTATCGTATTGAAGATATACATGAAGTTTCATAAAAGACCTAACAATTTTAGTTTGTATTCAGAATGCAATTTGGTGTACCTGTCTGGTGTATTCGAGTCACAGAGGTCACACAAAAATACTGTGGGTGACCGAGCAATCATTATAATTACCGTACTGACGCGAGTATAGTCCCACCCCGTTTTTGGGTGAACATTTGTCAAAATTGGGGGGGTGGGACTATACTCGAATTTCAAAAAAAAAAAAAAAATTTTTTTAATTTTTTTTTTTTTTTTGGTTTTGTAGTGTCCCTGGATCTAGACCTAAATGCTAGATCATTCATGGTTGACCTAAAAAAAAAAAAAATTAAGATATTTTGTATTTTTAATATGAAAATTGATAATTTGTATTCATGTCATACTCTATTAATGATTTCAAAATGCATTGAATTTGAATGCATTTTGAAATCATTAATAGAGTATGACATGAATACAACTGATCAATTTTCATATTAAAAATACAAAACATCTTTTATTTTTTTTTAGGTCAACCATGAATGATCCTAGCATTTAGGTCTAGGTCCTGGAACACTCCAAAGCCGAAAAAATAAATAACTTAAAAAAAAATTTAATTTTTTTTTTTTTTTTTTTTTCTGAAATTTTCAAAAATTTGGGGTGGGACTTTACTCGAAGGTGGGACTATACTCGCGTCAGTACGGTATATTAAACATGTTAAAGCAAACATCATACTTGTCAATAGACCTCCACTTTCATATAGTGACAAGTTTCATTTTATCCATCCTATTTAGCCTGACTCGTCACAAGTTGAGAGTAACGTCATGTTGCAATTTTGCAGACAGATTCAAACTTTATAAAGCGGGCATATACACATGCGTAGAAGGGTGATTTGTCCGTACGCTTGAGACACAATCATGTAAACGCACTCATTCAAATCTGCCACTGCAAATCCAACATGTCATTACTCTCAACTTGAGATGAAACACACTATAAATCTGAAGTCATATGTGTTAAATTTATCCAACATAAGGTACTTGCCCATTCTAGAAAAAGGCAACCCTTTTTCAACCATTTTTAGTCAAACATGCATGCATAAAGCCATTTCATGAATATTTCTGGTCATTCGAACATGTGTATACAGTATAACCCCACACTATACCAAACCATAAACTTGTTGCTATAAACAATCACCAAAAAATGTACAATCTAATGAAATATTATTAAAATATACTCATAATGTCAGTAGCAGAATAATTACTCAACACAGGAAAGAGAAAGACGGTAACCAATTAACAAACAAATGATGCAATTTGGATTAGAAGGGGGGGGGGGACAAAACCGTCAATAGGGACTCTCTAGACCTTATATACAATCCAATTATAAGAACTATAATAAGCCTACAGAGATGCAAAAATTGCAATCCCACAGGAAAAGTGGATTCCCAGTGGTCATTTTGAAGAAGCCATCAGCCAAGATGGTGAAAATCTAAACTAGAGTATTTTTGGATTTGGCAATTAAAAAAATCTAATCAACTTTAATTCTACAATCCTACAAATGTATCTATTTCATGAATTTGGATATCTTTTAGATTTACAATGATTTCACAGGTTATTTATTTCAAATGAAAATATCCTGATTAACCATTGATTTGGTCACAATTTCTGTGCATGCAAATAAGAATGGCGTAGCTTTTTCATGTGTTTGTCTTCATCTACTTAATATACATCAAAACATTTTCAGCTAGAGGTAATTTCATGTTTATTTCAATGGAAAATTCAATTACAGCTCAGAAGAATCAGCTTTTGTGGAAAACAACATGTTATCCAAGCAGGAAAGTTGAGTAACTTTCCTGATCCAAGGAATAATATGTTCAAAAGTATTTGATTTTTGCTGAACCATGAAATGGTATCAGCCTATAACTGTGTATGTTACTAGGTTACTAGGTCCCTAACTAACCATTTGGTCTGAAATGGACATATCTCTAAATGCCACAAAGGTATGACCCCATGAGTGGTGTCATATGAAAGAGAAAAACATAAAGAATATAATAAAAATATTTCCAAACGTCAGAGGTCATCCAGGGGTCACAGTGGTCAAAAAAGGTAATTTTAACCAAAAATGCTCCGATTGAGCTTAAATTGAAATGCAATGATCCTTATGACATTCTAAACATGTTTAAAACATTTTAAAATTTATTTAAGGTCATTAAGGGGTCCTAAAGGGGTCAAAGGTCAAGTTGTTCAAAATGCTCCAATTGAGCTGAAATTTAAACGCAATGATCCTTATGACATTCTAAACATGTTGCAAATATTTTAAAATTCATTTAAGGTCATTAAGGGGTCATAAAGGGGTCAAAGGTCAAGTTTTTCAAAATGCTCCAATTGAGCTGAAATTTATATGCAATGATCCTTATGACATGCTAAACATTTTAAAAACATTTTAAGATTCATTTAAGGTCATTAAGGGGTAATAAAGGGGTCAAAGGTCAAGTTTTTCAAAATGCTCCGATTGAGCCGAAATTTAAACGCAAGTGATTCTTATGACTTTCTAAACATGTTGCAAATATTTTAAAATTCATTTAAGGTCATTAAGGGGTAATAAAGGGGTCAAAGGTCAAGTTTTTCAAAATGCTCCGATTGAGCCGAAATTTAAACGCAAGTGATTCTTATGACTTTCTAAACATGTTGCAAATATTTTAAAATTCATTTAAGGTCATTAAGGGGCAATAAAGGGGTCAAAGGTCAAGTTTTCAAAATGCTTCAATTGTAGGTATTGGCCTGCCACAATATACTGCCGAAGCCACATGGTTCAGCTATGGTGCGGTTATCGCTCTAGTTTTACATGGATTATTGATTAAATTTTTGACCTTTTTCTGGTGACCAGCTCCAACTAAACCCGGAACAAGTCGCCAGACATATTTTTTAGTTAAAGGCCTTTAAAAATGACACTCGCATAAAAAAATGAAATTTGGGATTCTTAATTTCATGGTATTTGACTGTGGGATAAAGTGGACTAAATCATTGAAAGTACTTATTAAAAATAGGTTTATTTAATCAATAAATAACAGTTGAACTATGATAATCCCAATTCATTCCTGTGTAAGACAGGAAACTAATTGGCCCAATACTCAGAATAGCAATTTGGAAAAAAATCAAGGTATCATTTACAAAATTATCATATCTTTGAAAGTTAAAGCTTATTGTCTAGTGCTTAACATTTTTATTCAAATCATGAAATGTCAAAAATGCGATTTGTTCCTGGTGTTGTCAGAGCGGGTCACATATATAAACTTGAATTTACTCAATAACTGGACGTGTGACACGACCCATGAAAATGACCGCCCCTGAGGAATTGTCACAAATGAAGAACATGAAGGGATGATCTGCCTTAAAGATTTTTGGTTCTCTTGGTACCATTGCACATTGTGCCATCATCACGACAGCTGTTGCAGCAGCAGCTTCTGTTCCTTCTTCATTGACATCAAGGAATGCTTTGTGGATAACTTCAGACACAACAAGCTCATCTTTTGCAATCCCCGAGAGATCTGCTTTGCCATTTTGAAACAAATCAGACATTCCCATCTGTTTTAGGTGATCTACAAGACTGAAGCTCTTGGTAAATTTGAACTTTGGGAAAGTAACTCTGCACTCCTCTGACCTTATATTGCTACTCCATGATTTTAAGACTTCCTCATTGATGTTTGCTTCAAGCTTAGCTAGACCGTTGATTTCATCTGGAAGAGCTACCATCATGTTGACTTTGTGTCCTTTATAACCCATGACAAGGATTTGACATCGCAGAGATTTGTCATGATAGTAGCTGAATGTCTCCTTTTGAAACATCATCGGGACAGTTACAGTTTTTGAAGTTGTAATGCGAAAGGGTAAAGCCCTTGTATTGTATGTCTTGAACTGCTCCTTCCATTTGCCTTTGAAATATAAAGCATTCACTAAAACCAAACGAGAATCAGGTGTCAGAACTCCTGGTGCCAGAAGTTGTTGTATCTTTCCTGCTGTTTGCTCTTCTACCCATGAGTTAATGGCTTCCCGTGTGGCTTCGGTCTCAGTGATAAAATCCACTGCTTCCAGCTGGGCATTGTAAAGATCGCGTGTGGATGCAAGGAATTCAGGCAAAAATTTGAAACCCTTTTGACCATATAAGCGATTGGCTAGTTTCAACTGGTACAAATTAGCATGACGTTGCAAAGATGGTGATAGTCTAATCGGAAAAAGTTCAGAGTTCAGGTCTTTAAGAGCATGATGGACATCTTTTCCAAGTAATTCCAATTTCATGACACTCTCCATCTGTTTAGCTGTGTCTCCTCTGGCTCCCATGTATGTCATTGCAAGAGCTGTGGTAATGCTCAGAGGAGAAAAGAAGACATTGTCATCACTTCCAAGATGTTTGTTGATAGAGTTATACAACTGTAGACCAAACTGGTTGTTGATTTTTGCAGCAACTCTACTCCTTTGAGTTGTCATGGTGATGAGCAGTCTATAAAAGAAATTAAAGGTACATTCTGAGTTTTTACAAATTTGACTTAAAAGTCTTGATTTGATATCAAATTACACTCTAAACTCACACATTGTGCTCTCAACTGTAAACTACAAAGATCTACCACGTGTACAGACAATTAGGTTTCCTTTTCCAGCAAACACAAAAAATGTTATTAAAATGTTATCAACATGTGAAGAGCTTTGTTGCAAAACCCCTTACATCCACTTTTGACTTTTTGAGAAAAACAGCTTTTTTTAATTGTGCAAGTATTACTTGTTCGATTTGATTCAATTCGGGATTGGATAAAGTGTTGATGAATAGAAACTAAAAGAATAGGTTTGGGACAATTTTCAAGGCTTCCTATTTATTTTATTATTTCTTTTATATCGCACCTTTTGTGGATGTAAGGGTTTTGCAACAAAATAAATTTACCCCTTTTCTAGAAACCACCTTTGCAATCAAATTTGAGCCCATTTGTTTGCACTACATTATGTAACTTGACTAATGCTTTGAAAATCAAAAAGAAAAATTGAAATATCTCATTTACTTTTTTAATTATGAATTTTTAATTAAATTCGGAAAATGGCATTTTTGGGTATTTCGAAGCTACACCTTTTGTTAATTAAAATGATTTTTTTCAAATGTAGTGACCCAAAAACAGTTCCTTTTGGTTTTAATAGGTAAAGAACATTCTAGGCTACCATTATACATCAAAAATTTTTAAACAAAACAATTCTATATTTATTTTAAGTTCAGATTTCGGAAATTCCTAAGATTTCCCAAACGGAAATATGCGATAACTCCGAAGGGAAGGTAGTATGAAGGTCAAACAACCACCAAAATGTGTATTTTTACCCACACTATAATATTATGCCAATAACTCAATTTGGCCAAAAGTGGATGTAAGGGGTTTTGAAACAAAGCTCTTCATGTTATAAACACTTTTTGGTTTTGGTCAAAATGTTTTAAATGTCAAGTTTTAACTTGAAAGGTCATGAAAACACTGTAATAACATTTTTAAAATGTTGATGTAGACTTAGCTGCTTTGGTTGAGTCATGATGAAGAAAGTTAAACAATTACTCAAAGCTTGTTTTTGTTCACCTGAGAGCTTTCGGAATGTATCACTATTCCTTGTTCACACGGTTGATGGACTGGTGAATATGATGCTTGCTACTGGTCAGAAACCGTCGGACCGTGACGTGAGTCATGTGTCTGGTACAGCCCGTCAGTTGAACACCCGAATCGCTGAACACCGCAGACCCAGCACTACCACCTCGCCTGTGGGAGATCATCAGGTCATACTGTTGATTGGAACAGGGCTAAAATCCTCGATAGAGAAACGGACTGGTTCCGGAGGGGCGTGAAGGATTCCATACACATCAGGACTAATAAAAGTGACTTGAATCGGGACCAGGGTCGCCATAGACTTTCTGGAGCCTACATATCCCTACTCCGTCAGTACCAGACACCCGACTGTTTCTGACCAGTAGCAAGCATCATATTCACCAGTCCATCAACCGAGTGAACAAGGAATAGTGATACATTCCGAAAGCTCTCAGGTAAGCAAAAACACGCTTTGAGTAATCGTTTAACTTTCTTCATCATTTTTAAAATGTTGTTAAAATGTTATTGTAGAATATTTTTTGGCAAACATATTTGGAAAATATTTGTCAACACATAAATTTTACCTGAAGTTTTCAAACTGCTTTCTGAATGTTATTAAAACATTTTATACCCTTTATAACCCCACATTTAAATGTTTCCTGTAAAATGTTTTGCATTAACTGCTGGGTTGTTACGATTGAATTAAAAGAATCAAGATAATCAATATTCAGAATATAACAAACATTTCAAATGAAATCATACCATTCACGATTTTGTCACCAAATGGTACAAAAATAAAACTAATTGACCCAGAGGCCCATATCAACATGATCAAATCAGTCAAAGACTTGTTAACATCCCTTAGCCAATTTCAAGTATATTTTAATAGAATGTTTATGGGGGCCAATAAATACCCGAACACTGCATAATTTGCCAAAACAGCAAAATGCATGCAAAATATTGAACTAAATATTGGTTCTGTAAAGTGTGTTGAGGCTTGTGTGCTGAGGTTTGTGGATCAACGTCTAGGCGTTGTGCCTGTGCGTAGCGCACTATAAATCACTGCGCTTTTTCTTTTCTCAGACAGTGTTATGCACATTTAAAACTTTACAGTCACTAGCCGCATCTCATTACTACATATTACCAGTCACTGCATGGATACATATTGGCCTACTTTTTACAAGTCCAGAAGCCAACACATAAGAAGCCAATACTTCAAGTTACTCAATAACTGGATGCATGACACGACCCATGAAAATGACAGCTCCTGAAGAATTGTCACAAATGAAGAACATGAAGGGATGATCTGCCTTAAAAGTTTTTGGTTCTTTTGGTATCCCCATGGCACATCCCAACAACATCATCACGGCTGTTGCAGCAGCAGCTTCCGTTCCTTTTTCGTTGACATCAAGGAATGCTTTGTGGACAACTTCAGACACAACAAGCTCATCTTTTGCGATCCCCGAGAGATCTGCTTTGCCATCTTGAAACAAATCGGATATTCCCATCTGTTTAAGGTGATCTACAAGACTGAAGCTCTTGGTAAATTTGAACTTTGGAAAGGTAACTCTGCACTCCTCTGACCTCACATTGCTACTCCACGATTTTAAGACCTTCTCATTGATGTTTGCTTCTAGCTTGCCTAGACCATTGATTTCATCTGGAAGAGCTACCATCATGTTGACTTTGTGTCCTTTGTAACCCATGCGAAGGATTTGACATCGCAGAGATTTGTCATGATAGTAGCTGAATGTCTCCTGTTGGTACATCATAGGGACAGTTACAGTGTTTGAAGTTGTAATGTGAAAGGGCAAATCCATGGTACTGCATTCCTCAAACTGCTCTTGCCACTCACCTTTAAAATATAAGGCATTGACTAAAACCAAACGAGAATCGGGTGACAGAACTCCTGGTGCCAGAAGTTGTTGTATCTTTCCTGCTGTTTGCTCTTCTACCCATGAGTTAATAGCCTCCCGTGTGGCTTCGGTCTCTGTGATAAAATCCACCGCTTCCAGCTGGGCATTGTATAGATCACGCGTGGATGCAAGGAATTCAGGCAGAAAATTGAAACTCTTTTGACCATACAAACGATTAGCAAGTTTGAACTGGTACAAATTAGCACGCTGCAGAGATTGTGAGGTTGGGATAAGTTCAGAGTTTAGATCTTTGAGAGCATGATGGACATCTTTTCCAAGTGATTCTAATTTCATGACACTCTCCATCTGTTTAGCTGTGTCCCCTCTAGCTCCCATGTATGTCATTGCAAGAGCTGTGGTAATGCTCAGAGGAGAAAAGAAGACATTATCCTCAATTCCAAGATGTTTGTTGATAGAGTTATACAACTGCAGACCAAATTGGTTGTTGACATTTGCAGCTATTTGACTTCTTTGAGTGGTCATGATGATGATCAGTCTACAAGAGAACATAATTCAAGAGAACATTTTGAGTTTGTGTCTTGATTTACTCCCAAATTATACATGAAGACCTCAATATTTATATACATTTTCCATGTCAGAAAACAAATGATTATAGTTCACCTGAAGTTGAGAGTAATGCCATGTTTGATTTTAATGTAGTTGCAGACTCAAATCAGTGCATTTATGCGGTTACGTCACCAGCGTATGGACAAGTCGCCCATCTGCTTGTGTGTATACATACAAACCACAAGATTAGGTTAGCGCATGCATTTTGAATCTGCCACTACGAAATCCAACATGGCCTTATTCTCAACTTGAGATAAGACACAGTATAATTCAATTTCCCATGGCTATCTGAAAGAGAAGGAAATAGAGAGACGGATGGAGAAGTGCATGACTAATATGGCACCACCATGGCAAGACCACCATGACCAAGTAAAAGGAAATTCTCATGCGATTGGCCACAATAGAGAAAATGATTAAATTAAAAGAATCAAGATTATCAATAACAATTTGTCACCAAATGGTGCAAAAATAAAACTTAGAGGTGCCCCACATTAAAGCAGTCAAAGATTTGTTAATATTCCTTAACGAATTTCAAGTGTATTTTAATAGAATGGTTTATAGGGCCAATAAATACTTGAACACTTCATAATTTGCCACAACAGCAAAATGCATGCAAAATATTCAACTAAATATTAGTTCTCAGAAAGGGTTATATGCACATTTAAAACTTATACAGTCACTAGCCACATCTCATAATTACTATAGATTACCACTGCATGGATACATGGCCTTCTTTTTACGAGTCTAGAAGCCAGCACATGAAGTTACTCAATTACTGGATGCATTACACGACCCATGAAAATCACAGCTCCTGAGGAATTGTCACAAATGAAGAACATGAAAGGATGATCTGCCTTGAAAGTTTTTGGTTCTGTTGGTATCCCCGGGGCACATCCCCATAATGCTGTTGCAGCAGCAGCTTCTGTTCCTTTTTCATTGACATCAAGGAATGCTTTGTGGATAACTTCAGACACAACAAGCTCATCTTTTGCGATCCCTGAAAGATCTGCTTTGCCGTCTTGAAACAAATCAGATATTCCCATCTGTTTCAGGTGATCTACAAGACTGAAGCTCTTGGTAAATTTGAACTTTGGAAAGGTAACTCTGCACTCCTCTGACCTCACATTGTTACTCCACGATTTTAAGACCTTCTCATTGATGTTTGCTTCAAGCTTAGCTAGACCATTGATTTCATCTGGAAGAGCTACCATCATGTTGACTTTGTGTCCTTTGTAACCCATGCCTAGGATTTGACAACGCAGAGATGCATCATGGTAGTAGTTGAATGTCTCCTGTTGGTACATCATTGGGACAGTCACAGTGTTTGATGTGGAGATGTGAAAGGGCAAATCTCTGGTATTGTGTTCCTCAAACTGCTCCTGCCACTCACCTTTGAAATATATGGCATTGACTAAAACCAAACGAGAATCGGGTGTCAGAACTCCTGGTGCCAGAAGTTGTTGTATCTTTCCTGCTGTTTGCTCTTCTACCCATGAGTTAATGGCTTCCCGTGTGGCTTCGGTCTCTGTAACAAAATCCACCGCTTCAAGCTGGGCATTGTATAGATCGTGTGTGGACGCAAGGAATTCAGGCCGAAAATTTAAACTCTTTTGACCATACAAACGATTGGCTAGTTTCAACTGGAACAAATTAGCACGCTGCAGAGATTGTGAGGTTGGGATAAGTTCAGAGTTTAGATCTTTGAGAGCATGATGGACATCTTTTCCAAGTGATTCCAATTTCATGACACTCTCCATCTGTTTAGCTGTGTCCCCTCTAGCTCCCATGTACGTCATTGCAAGAGCTGTGGTAATGCTCAGTGGAGAAAAGAAGACATTGTCATCACTTCCAAGATGTTTGTTGATAGAGTTATACAACTGCAGACCAAATTGGTTGTTGACTTTTGCTGCTATTTTACTTCTTTGAGTGGTCATGATGATGAGTAGTCTACAAGAGAACATAATTCAAGAGAACATTTTGAGTTTGTGTCTTGATTTACTCCCAAATTATAGACCTCAATCTTTATATAAATACATTTTTCATGTCAGAAAACAAATGAATATAGTTCATCTGAAGTTGAGAGTATCCCCATGTTTGATTTCAATGTAGTTGCAGACTCAAATCAGTGCATTTATGCGGTTACATCACCAGCGTATGGACAAGTCGCCCATCTGCATGTGTGTATATAATAAACCGTGAGATTAGGTTAGCGCATGCATTTTGAATCTGCCACTACAAAATCCAACATGGCGTTATTCTCAACTTGAGACGAGACACAGCATAATTCCCATTCCCATGGCTATCTGAAAGAGAAAGAAATATAGAGACGGATGGAAAAGTGCAAGCAGTTAGCTTTTACTATATTTATTATGCGTATGACTAATATGGCACCACAATGGCAAGACCACCAAGTAAAAGCAAATCCTCATGCGATTGGCCACTATTTAAAACTGCAGTCCTGTTTGGTCTAACATCTATGCATGTTGAGTACTCAAATTCTCTTCAAATTCTTCAAAATAAGCTTGCTCATGTACTGTTATCTGCTGATATCAGAACCCCAATTGATGTTTTAATGGCATCCCTTAATTGGGATAAACTTGACAAAAGATGGAAAAATCAGCTTCTTTAATTTGCTTGTTTTTAAATGTTTTACAAGTAAGATGGCGCATCATGTTTAAAAACATGATGCGCCATCTTACTTGTCATCTAAATTTATTTTCACTTCATTCATTCCAAAAATACCCATAGCCAATCATCAAATTCACTTGTAATTCCAGTCTGGCAAATCATACAAGGGAAACGTACTTTCCTTTATAGAGGTAGAACCTTATGGAATAAACTTCTAACTGATGTTAGATACAACCTAGCTGTCAAATATGAGTGTCAATACTTTTAAATCTTCTGTAATCAAGTAATTATCTTTTAATTTTGTTTCATTATACATGTTGTTATTGCTATGTTGAATTTGATCTAATATGTTAAATGTTTATATTTTGTATAATTTTAATCACGGTCTCATGGAGAGACCAGTATGTATTACTGAACTGAGTAACCCTGAATAAATAAAGATTTACCACTACTACTACTATAAAGAAAACAATTAAATTAAAAGAATCAAGATTATCATTAACAATTTGTCACCAAATGGTACAAAAATAAAACTTAGAGGCCCGCATTAAATCAGTCAAAGATTTGTTAACATCCCTTAGCCAATTTCAAATATATTTTAATAGAATGTTTATGGTGGCCAATAAAGACTTGAACACTTCATAATTTGCCACAACAGCAAAATGCATGCAAAATATTGAACTAAATATTGGTTCTGTAAAGTGTGTCGAGGCTTGTGTGCTGAGGCTTGTGGATCAACGTCTAGGCGTTGTGCCTGTGCGTAGCGCACTAAAAATCACTGCGCTTTTTTTTCTCAGACAGTGTTATGCACATTTAAAACTTATACAGTTACTAGCCACATCTCATTACTACATATTACCAGTCACTGCATGGATACATGGCCTACTTTTTACAAGTCCAGAAGCCAACACATAAGAAGCCAATACTTGGAAGTTACTCAATAACTGGATGCATGACACGACCCATGAAAATGACAGCTCCTGAAGAATTGTCACAAATGAAGAACATGAAGGGATGATCTGCCTTAAAAGTTTTTGGTTCTTTTGGTATCCCCATGGCACATGCCAACATCATCATCACGGCTGTTGCAGCAGCAGCTTCTGTTCCTTTTTCGTTGACATCAAGGAATGCTTTGTGGACAACTTCAGACACAACAAGCTCATCTTTTGCAATCCCTGAGAGATCTGCTTTGCCATCTTGAAACAAATCAGATATTCCCATCTGTTTCAGGTGATCTACAAGACTGAAGCTCTTGGTAAATTTGAACTTTGGAAAGGTAACTCTACACTCCTCGGACCTCACATTGCTACTCCACGATTTTAAGACTTCCTCCTTGATGTTTGCTTCAAGCTTAGCTAGACCGTTGATTTCATCTGGAAGAGCTACCATCATGTTGACTTTGTGTCCTTTATAACCCATGCCTAGGATTTGACAACGCAGAGATGCATCATGGTAGTATTTGAATGTCTCCTGTTGAAACATCATTGGGACCGTAACAGTGTTTGACGTCGAGATGTGAAAGGGCAAATCTCTGGTATTGTGTTCCTCAAACTGCTCCTGCCACTCACCTTTAAAATATAAGGCATTGACTAAAACCAAACGAGAATCGGGTGACAGAACTCCTGGTGCCAGAAGTTGTTGTATCTTTCCTGCTGTTTGCTCTTCTACCCATGAGTTAATGGCCTCCCGTGTGGCTTCGGTCTCTGTGATAAAATCCACCGCTTCCAGCTGGGCATTGTATAGATCACGTGTGGATGCAAGGAATTCAGGCAGAAAATTGAAACTCTTTTGACCATACAAACGATTAGCAAGTTTGAACTGGTACAAATTAGCACGCTGCAGAGATTGTGAGGTTGGGATAAGTTCAGAGTTTAGATCTTTAAGAGCATGATGGACATCTTTTCCAAGTGATTCTAATTTCATGACACTCTCCATCTGTTTAGCTGTGTCCCCTCTGGCTCCCATGTAGGTCATTGCAAGAGCTGTGGTAATGCTCAGAGGAGAAAAGAAGACATTGTCATCACTTCCAAGATGTTTGTTGATAGAGTTATACAACTGCAGACCAAATTGGTTGTTGACTTTTGCAGCTATTTGACTTCTTTGAGTGGTCATGATGATGATCAGTCTACAAGAGAACATAATTCAAGAGAACATTTTGAGTTTTGTGTCTTGACTTACTCCCAAATTATAGATCTCAATATTTATTGAGGGATTCAATCATGTTTCACCGTTGTTCATCGCCGATTAACAACGATGCGTCTGCGTGGTTTACTTCGCGAGGGCAGCTTTGCGCCGGACGCGAGTTGTTAATCGGTGAACAACGGTGAAACATGATTGAATCCCTTTCAACAACGAAAAGAAGCTAAAGATCGTATAATTCACAATTATTTTACGAGGAATGTCAGTCAATCATTGCCACTCAGCGTTACAAAAACTTTGATGATTTCTCTGTTGATATCAGCAATAAAACTACAGAATAAAACAGCAATGTTTAGCCGCTACCTGAAAAATACTGAATTCAAATTGAAAGTTTGCATACACACAAAGGTTCCAGGCATGACAAATTTTACGCGCTCTCGCGTAACACGTAGTCTCGCTCGCGTTCGCGTATACGCTACGGTACGGTAAGAGTGTGGATTCATCATGGATTAACAATAGTTGGCTCCTGTACAAAGGTATAGGAAGAGTTGTTGAAATACATTTTCACTGTCAGAAAACAAATGAATATACTGTGTCTCAATTCATGTTGAGAGTAACGCCATGTTAGAGTTTGTACTGGCAGACTCGAATCAGTGTGCTTAAGTGGTTGCGTCGCCAGCGTACAGACAACTTGCCCTTCCGGGCATGTGTATAAGCCCTGCAGGATTAGGTTAGTACGCACGATTTGAATCTGTCACTAAAAATTCCAACATGGCCTTACTCTCAACTTGAGATGAGACACAGTATAATTCCCATTCCCCTAGGTATTCGAAAGAGAAAGAAATAGAGAGGGAGGGAAACTATATTTATTATAAATATGCGAATGACCAATATGGCACCACCATAACAAGACCACCAATTAGAAGCAAATCCCCATGCAATTGGCTACTAGACAGAAAAGGATAGGAATTTTTGACACAAATTTCATCAAACTTAGTTTAATAACCTACACATATAGCTATATTATTACACATTAATTGGGGGGGGGGGTGCTAAATTTTTAATGTTATAAAAACAACATTTTGGAAAGTATTTGCAGACAGAAAAAAATATTGCTCTAACGGTTTTGATATGAGAAGCATAACGTGTATGTCCCATAGGAAAGTACATAATACTTCCTCTATGTATTATTGGGGTTTATGTTATTTTTATTTAGTGTGAATGCCAAGTTGTTGGAAGTTTATATGGATGCTAGATAAAATAGATGTCAAAATATTGTATGCTACAACCCCAATAAAAAAAATCAAGAATGTACTAAACCCGGGGGGGGGGGGGGTACTCAAGTTTGGTTTTGGTAGGGACGTGCCTCTGAGATTTTGGAAGTGGACCCATAAATATACCAATTTTTCAAGAAATTTGGACCCATTGATATACCAAAAGTCAAAAATTTCAGCCGAATTTAACCAAAATTGTCTTAGTTTTTACAAATTTTCCCAAAATTTTGGGAAAATTTTGGCTAGATTAAGGACAAATTGGGCTGTTTTCCGAAAAAATTGAGAAAATCTTGAAAAAAGGACCCATTCATATACCAAAATAGGCTTTGAAAAAGGGGTCATTGATATACCAGAAGGCCGAAAATGCTACCCATGTTTACGGCACGTCCCTGTATGGTCATTTGTACTGAGTACCCCCCCCCCCCCGGGTACTAATGCTGATAGCATGTGGATGTCATTGGTCCTCCTTTTAATTTGTTCACGAAAAGTTCAAGATGATGCAGAAACTACTATTCCTTAATGATCATTGTTTTTGCAACCCCTAAACATGTAGTACCATATTACTTGACCAGTAGAAACAAAGCCACCCATTTTCACTTTGTTTTTGTACATATTATGTAGAGTATAATCTCCCTCAACGATGCATGAACTTTTTGTTACAAACATGCTTTATTCGACATAATATTAAATGCTAGCCCTTAAGCCCTAGGTGCACAACATTAATAATTATCCCAAACCCAATATATATATGTTGGGTGTACTCCCGGGTGTACATGACTGTGTAAAAACAAAGATCCACTACAGGTAATAACATGTAGGTGATCTTTGTTATGATTAAAGCCTTATACAAAATTTTGGTCAAATTTTAAGGGGGATACATGTCCTTCTTTATAGGCCAATCCAGAAGCTTATAGTTACAAAATAGCTGGAAACTTGACATGAAAATGACAGTCCTGAAGGGTAGAAAATTCCACCAAGGGCAAAATGTTCAAATACAGTCACACCACCTCCTACAGATTGCTTAGATATGAGTCCATCCAATTCGGAAGCTAATAGTTACTCAATAACTGGACACATGACACGGCCCATGAAAATGACAGCCCCTGAAGTATTGTCACAAATGAAGAATATGAACGGATGATCTGCCTTGAAGTTCTGGAGTTCTGGTCTTGGTCGCTTGCATTTTTTTGTCATAATCACAGCTGTTGCAGCAGCAGCTTCTGTTCCTTCTTCATTGACATCAAGGAATGCTTTGTGGATAACTTCAGACACAACAAGCTCATCATCTTTTGCTATCCCTGAGAGATCTGCTTTGCCATCTTGAAACAAATCAGACATTCCCATCTGTTTGAGGTGATCTACAAGACTGAAGCTCTTGGTAAATTTGAACTTTGGAAAGGTAACTCTGCACTTCACTTTTCTTCCATTGCAACTCCACGATTTTAAGACTTCCTCATTGATGGTGGATTCAAGCTTTGCTAGGCCATCAATTTCATCTGGAAGAGCTACCATCATGTTGACTTTGTGTCCTTTGTAACCCATGACAAGAATTTTACACTGCAGAGATGTATCATGGTAGTATTTGAATTTCTCCTGTTGGAGCATCATAGGGACAGTCACAGTGTTTGATGTCGAGATGTGAAAGGGCAAATCTCTGGTATTGTGTTCCTCAAACTGCTCCTGCCACTCACCTTTGAAATATATGGCATTGATTAAAACCAAACGAGAATCGGGTGACAGAACTCCTGGTGCCAGAAGTTGTTGTATCGTTCCTGCTGTTTGCTCTTCTACCCATGAGTTAATGGCTTTCCGTGTAGCTTCAGTCTTTGTGACAAAATTCACCGCTTCAAGCTGGGCACTGTATAGATCGCGTGTAGATGCAAGGAATTCAGGCAAAAAGTTGAAACCCTTTTGACCATACAAACGATTGGCTAGTTTCAACTGGTACATAGTACGCTGCAGAGATGGTGAGGTTGGGATAAGTTCAGAGTTTAGATCTTTGAGAGCATGATGGACATCTTTGCCAAGTGATTCTAATTTCATGACACTCTCCATCTGTTTAGCTGTGTCTCCCCTGGCTCCCATGTAGGTCATTGCAAGAGCTGTGGTAATGCTCAGAGGAGAAAAGAAGACATTGTCATCACTTCCAAGATGTTTGTTGATAGAGTTATACAACTGCAGACCAAATTGGTTGTTGACTTTTGCAGCTATTTGACTTCTTTGAGTGGTCATGATGATGATCAGTCTACAAGAGAACATAATTCAAGAGAACATTTTGAGTTTGTGTCTTGATTTACTCTTAAATTGTAGACCTCAATCTTTATATAAATACATTTTCCATGTCCAAAAAACAAATGACTATACTAGACCTGGATAATACCGACAACTATCACACTGATATGTACATATATTTTCAGCTCTTTTAAAACACAGAATTTCATTTCTTTTTCATCTTATTCATCTGCTGTTTTGTGTTATTTTCATACTTTAAACTGTATATCTGTGTGTAAATTGAGGGTGCTGTTTACATATATTTTTAATTTAATTTAGCCAAATAGCAGAAGTTACTCCTACCATTTCATGATAAAAACGATTTTTGACAATTTTGTTGCTATTTGTTACTTTTTTTCTGATGTTTTAATGGCATTATACCAGTGTCTACCCCTTGTAAAGATGAAAAAATGACCATGGTATAGTTTAGCTAAACCAGCAGCGAATTTTCCCTGCATCTTTCTAAAGAAAACTAGAATTTCCCATTCACTGCATTGTTATACTGGTACAAAATTTGTGAATTTTTTTGGAAAATATTTAAAAGAAAATATGAAATTTGAAAATAATAAAGAATATGCACATTAGACCCATAGCATGAGTTTCTAACTATGGTCTACCTATCCTAGACCCTCCCTCGGGTCCGTGGAGAACGACTGGTAATGTAGATTACATAGCATTAAAAATCAACCCAATACACGGACCCTCCCAGTCTGTAAGCAATTTGACTTCCAGCTCCCACAAAATGCTGGGAGTTCACTTTTACGGATTTGGAGTCACGCAATCGTTCTATATACCACGTCCGTGTTCTCACCGTTTGTGCCAGCGTTTGTGTAAGCGTCTACAATTACCGACCAATCAATACAGCTTGGCGGCGTGGCGATATTCGAAGAAGCTTCCCTTGATAAATAATGAGCAAACATTTGCAAACCGCACGCGCACATGTACGCATATGGACAATAGGACTAAGTCAAGTCGAGTGGTATATTTACAATACTCGTAATGTTGATTGATTTTGACAGTGGTACAGTGTCTTTACTACTGATTTGAAACTTTAAAGAATGGAGTAACTTGTTACCAGTAATTATATTTAATGTTGTAGGCCCGGGTTTTAGGTCTGTTTTTTTACTGCTGAATGGAATATGGGATCGGTTCCCGAAGGATTTTGAGGTGGGATTGGAGACGGAACAATTGGCAAACAGTATTAAAAACATTGAAAGAAAGTATGTCCAAAATATTGTTTGATTGTTTTTGTTTGTTTTTAATTCATTTTTGGGCGGTGAAGTTATAGTGTGTCTTCGGTGAAGGAAAATTAACCTACCAAGAAAAAGGGCTACTATAAATCGAGAAATCCTTGTGAATAAAACAATTATGCCCATAAATCAGAATATTCTTTTACTTCATTTATATTTGCTTTACTTTTGGCTTTTCATGGGGATGTAGAAGGCGTAGAAGAAGGAAATTTGCACCAAAAAAAAGGAGTAAAGATTCCTCATTTTGTGGAGTTTTCTAAAATTCTATCTATGCAGGGCTGTCGCTAGAGGGGGCGGTATGGGGGGGGGGGGCAGTGGCGGCGCCAGGAATTTTTTTTCGGGGGGGGGGCAAAGTGATTGTCAGGGGGCCAAATTGGCAAATTTTATGCAAAATTGCCATAAAAAGTGGAAATTTACGTGATTTTGCCTCAAAAGTGGGGGGGGACTGGGGGATGGAAAATATTTTGGGGTAAATGCCCCTTGCCCTCGTAAGCGCCACCACTGGGGGTGACACTCGCCAATCCGTCGGCAAAATCGTGCCGTCGGCAATTCGCAGAGAAATGGGGGAGAAGGAGGAAAAGGAAAGAAAAAGAAAGAGGGGGAAGGAGGAGAGAAGAGAAGAAAAAGGAGAAAAAGAGAAATAGATAAGAAAAAAAGGAGGAGAAAAAAAGTTAACATTGCACGTATAGTAGGCCTATGCCTAAAAAACATACAGTCGGGTCGATCGGAAGTAGGTCTCATAATAGGCCTGCAATTACTTTAGGCATTGCTTGAAGGCGGGTCCTCGTCCTAAAAGCATGTGAAAATTACTGCCGGCCCGCCAATATGCAGGGCCCGTCGTCACATTTTGTCACCAAGTCAGTAGGGCCTATTATTAAGACGGACTCCGTGCTGACTTTAACACCAATACATGCATGCTTTAATATTGTGAGTCTCAACTCTCAAGTCTTGTAAAGCAATGATTTAAATAGTGTAAAAATGATGCACCAAATGGCTTCAATTGGGCCTTCATTTTGAACAATTTCGCAACTTCTGAGGGGGGAACATCCCCTCAAACACCCCCTCAAGTGGATAAAGAAGTAGCCATTTTCGCTTCTGCTTTCAATATTTGCCAGACTTCAAACTAAAATTTTACACAAAATAGCGCCAAAATGGTCCACCAAATCGCTTCAATTAGGTCTTCATTTAGCCAAAGTTTCTTACATCCCCCCTCAGACACCCCCCTGTAGTGCACAAACAAGTAGCCATTTTTTGCTTTCGACACTTTCCAATTTATGTTAAACACAATTTATATAAGCTAATATGTAGGGAAAACTTGTCCATTAAATTAGCACGAAAGGCTTCATGGACCGCCCATTTCACAAATTTTTTCGGCTTTTCAAACTAAACATGCTAAAATTGTACACTCTAGGCCTATAGTGTCAAAATGGTCCACCAAATCGCTTCAATTAGGTCTTCATTATGCAAAAGTTTCTTACTTCTAAGGGGGGAACATCCGCCCTTAGACACCCCTCTGCATTGTGGCCAAACATATTACCATTTCCGCTTCTGTTTTCGACATCTCCCAATTTTTGTTTAACACAATTTATAGGCCTACAATAATAGGGAAAACTTGTCCACGAAATTCGCGCAAAAGGTTTCATGGACCGCTCATTTCACAATTTTTTGGGCTTTTTCGAACTAAAATTGTACACTCTATAGTGTCAAAATGGTCCATCAAATTGCTTCAATTAGGTCTTCATTTTGCACAAGTTTCTTACTCCTCAGGAGGAACATCCCCCCCTCAGACACCCCCCTGCGTTGTGGTCAAACAAATTACCATTTTTCGTTTCTGCTTTCGACATTTACCAATTTTTGTTAAACATGTTTAACACAATAAATTTATAATGAAGAAGGAGGCGGCCTATATGCTTCACCTGGCAGGGCGTAAGACAATGCGAAACACAGATAAATATATGCGAGGATCGGAAATAAACGATGCAAGGCCGAGAAATTATAATTTAAATGACGTGATTGGGGCTCGAGCAAACTGGCATACCGGTAATCCAGCGACCGGGGTTCAATCCCCGCTGAGTCCTGATTTTTTTCTCTCAATATTTTCATATGCCAGTTTGCTCGAGCCCCAATCACGTCACAATAAATTTATAGGAAAAACTTGTCCAAGAAATGAAAAAAAACCTGCGCGAAATGCCAAGAAGGTATATGCCTACGATCCCCAAGGTGTCAAATGAAAACAAAGTCCCCCCGGCTGATGCAACATGGTTCAGCTATATAGTGACAACCGCTCTAGTAGGCCTATTTGGTATGTTGGCACACAGACGGCTAGCGGCTCGTCGGCAATCATTGACTCTTATACACCCCCTAATGAAAAAGGTCTGGCGACGCCCCTGTCTCTTAACAACTCCCACACGAAGTGCAAAAAAATTGCCAATTTTAAGCCAATTTAAGCTAAAATGATCCAAGTATGAATCGTTAACTTGGTCAAAATTTGCAATTTGAATTAGCGAGTTTTGCTCCCAGATTGGACTTATTGAAACCATAGGAATATTGAAACAAACTCCGTGCGAAGCGCGGAAAAGTTGCCAATTTTTAGGTAAATGATCAAATAATAAACTGATGGGCACAATGCGGGCGAAAATGTGCAATTAGTGTTCCCACGATTAAGCTGCACTCTCCTGATTTCTCAAAGATTTCATTATATCGAGGATGATCAAACAGAAAATCAAGTGAAATATTTATTAGAGGATGTGCTTCAAAGGCTATCTTGGGTTTTTTTTCAATGCACGTCTCTTTTTCTTTTTCTTCTTTTTTTTACGGGCCCGCTATTTGTTTGATTTTTATGAGCCGTACGCGTAAGAAGAGCAAAGAAAACAGACCTTATAATGGACCTGTGCAAAGAAAAGAGCCCGTAGTGGGCCCGTAAAAAGCAAAGAAAAGATACCATAGGCCCGTAAAGGAAAGAAAAGAGACCTCAGTGAGTATGTAAGCAAAGAAAAGATATACCTTAATGGACCCATAAAAAGAAAAAAGAGACCTCAGAGGGCACGTAAAAAGCAAAGAAGAGATACCTTGGGCCTAATGGACAAGAAAAGAGACCTTTGGTGGCCCGTATATAGGCCTAGTAAAGCAAAGAAAATATGCCTTAATTACATTACATTTACAAGGTATCTTTTCTTTACCATTTACGGGCCCCTGAGGTCCCTTATCTTTGCTTTTACTGCCCCATAGTAAAGTATGTTTTCTTCCAATATAGGTAGGTCCTATCTAGACCTTTTAAAATTTGCAAATTGGGATCCCACCAATTTGACATATGCAAACTGGGGGGGCAAGTGATTTGTGGCAGGCCGGGGGGCAAGAGATTGTTGAGTGCGCTATTTGGAAATCCCCAGCTCATAATTATTGCACAGCCCCTGAAGGGAGGGAGATTGTCCAAAAAAAGGCCATAATACGGCTGCATAAATCGTTTTAGTACTTTGAGTATCCTGATATATTGGCTAAAATAAGATAGAAATGCTGATCGACACAATAGATAGGCCTAAAAACTTTATCTTTTACCATACTTAGTGTATAAATTTATGCATAATGTTCATTAAACTTAGAGTAATTTTCTACGCATTTTTAACACTAGCTTACGGCCTTTTCATGACAGATAAAACACGTTAATAGCCCTGAGAAACTGTAGAACTATGAGAAGAGAAAACGTGCAAACAAGACCTTCATGTTAACACTTTCTTTGCATAGTCTTTTTTTAAAGGAGTGTTTAGTGATCCTAGCATCCTCTTTTTATGACATTTTTCAGTACATATCCACGAAAAAAGCCTATTCCCAAAATTTCAGTTGATTCCGATTTTGCGTTTGCGAGTTATGCATGATTATGTGTATTACACTGCTCCATAGACAATGCGTTGTAATTTCGTTCTGGTGCACCAGAAAATTCAAATTTCACGATATCTTTGCAAAACAATTAATCTGCAAGAAATATTTTGTACATAAACATTATGTAGCCAGAGGTTTCCAGTGATATAAAAATCTCAACTTTTTTGGAGAAAAGTGGGGGGATGAGGCTGTGGATCACGAAATGCCCCTTTAAATACAACCTTAAACATCATATTTTCAACTTGCTAAATAAAATCATCATGAATAGGATTTATTTATGCAGTGAACTTATTGTTGCCTTGCGCATACCATGTCCCCAGACCGCGTACGCGTGCCAGATGAGCTCAATACCGTTCAGTTGTTTACAAGTGTCCCAAGCTCGCCCAGCACAGCGCATTACATACACGGCATAGCTTTGTGCTACCATAATTGAATTGAAACTGGGGCGGGGCTATCATATAATTGACACCAGAATCACGGGCTTAGTTGAACGATTTTTTGGAAGTGAGATCTCTAACACTTTGGTACAGTCTCGGCGTGGGGAGCGGTCACTGAAATTTAGCGTTCAATATAGGAGGTGTGATTAGTGTAGTGGCATCAATTTGTGTAGAAAGAGGAATTGGTTTTGGGCGCTGTGAATTGGTTTTGGGCGCTGTGTATTTAGAATCGGGGGTGAAGGACTATGGCATATTTTGATAGGCTATTATGTTGTTATGTAGGCCTATCGTTCCATTATCCAGGCCGGACCGAACCGAGACTGTGGGACAGTCTAACCTATCCTAGAATAGTATACATTGTACAAAGGCAGGAAATCTCCAGCACCATGCCAAGACAAGTCTGCTGTCAACATTATTGGTGATTGTAGAAAGTCTCTGGTAATTGTACAATAGCACGACATCTGGGGAGGATGTTATACACTAAAACTGATGTGCTCCTTTAAACCTAACACCCCAGGTACTTTTTGGTGAAGGGGAAGGAAAGAAGGAAGGAAGACAGAGAGAAGATGAAGAGCATGTACCTTGGCCAGGCAAGCTTTTTGTGCCATATGTAATGTGAAATGATGACAACTACACAATTCTGCTGTCTACTGCTGACAGCAACTGCACAATTATGCTATATACTGCTGATAGCAACTGCACATTTATGCTGTCTAGTGCTGATAGCAGCAACTATACAATTCTGCTGTCTACAGCTGATAGCAACTACACAATTCTGCTGTCTACTGCTGACAGCAATTTGCACAATTATGCTATATACTGCTGATAGCAACTGCACATTTATGCTGTCTAGTGCTGATAGCAGCAACTATACAATTCTGCTGTCTACAGCTGATAGCAACTACACAATTCTGCTGTCTACTGCTGACAGCAACTGCACAATTATGCTATATACTGCTGATAGCAACTGCACATTTATGCTGTCTAGTGCTGATAGCAACTACACAATTATGCTGTCTACTGCTGATAGCACCTACACAATTCTAGTGTCTATAACTGATAGCAACTATGCAATTCTGCTCTCTACAGCTGATAGCAACTACACAATTCTGCTGTCTACTGCTGATAGCTACTGCACAGTTATGCTATCTACAGCTGATAGCAACTACATAATTCTGCTGTCTACTGTTATTGTTAATGTTGATAGCAACTACACAATTTTACTGTCTATTGCTGATAGCAACTACACAATTTTACTGTCTATTGCTGATAGCAACTGCACAATTCTGCTGTCTACTGTTGACAGCAACTGCACAATTATGCTATATACTGCTGATAGCAACTACACAATTCTGCTGTCTACTGCTGATATCAACTGCACAATTCTGCTGTCTACTGTTGACAGCAACTGCACAATTATGCTATATACTGCTGGTAGCAACTACACAATTCTGCTGTCTACTGCTGATAGCAACTGCACAATTCTGCTGTCTACTGTTGACAGCAACTGCACAATTATGCTATATACTGCTGATAGCAACTACACAATTCTGCTGTCTACTGCTGATAGCAACTGCACAATTCTGCTGTCTACTGTTGACAGCAACTGCACAATTATGCTATATACTGCTGATAGCAACTACACAATTCTGCTGTCTACTGCTAATAGCAACTACACAATTCTGCTGTCTACTGTTGACAGCAACTGCACAATTATGCTATATACTGCTAACAGCAACTACACAATTCTTGCTGTCTACTGCTGACAGCAACTGCACAATTCTGCTGTCTACAGCTGATAGCAACTACACAATTCTGCTGTCTACTGCTGACAGCAACTGCACAATTATGCTATATACTGCTGATAGCAACTGCACATTTATGCTGTCTAGTGCTGATAGCAACTACACAATTATGCTGTCTACTGCTGATAGCACCTACACAATTCTAGTGTCTACAACTGATAGCAACTATGCAATTCTGCTCTCTACAGCTGATAGCAACTACACAATTCTGCTGTCTACTGCTGATAGCTACTGCACAGTTATGCTATCTACAGCTGTAATTCTGCTGTCTACTGTTAATGTTGATAGCAACTACACAATTTTACTGTCTATTGCTGATAGCAACTACACAATTTTACTGTCTATTGCTGATAGCAACTACACAATTATACTGTCTACTGCTGATAGATAACTACACAATTATGCTATCTACTGCTGATAGCAACTAATCAATTCTGCTGTCTAAAGATGATAGCGACTACACCAGGCACAAAAAGAAACTCGTCAGTTATATTCATCCTTGCTGTTCAATAACTTGACAATTTTGGATTATTCTGAAATATACATTTTGTTATTTGGTCTTTGCTTTCTCATTTGACACCCTGTTCGTGAAAAACGAACAAGAATTGACCAAGATATGCGCCTCCAAAGCCTCAAACCCCAAAATCAAAAGTTGCATTTTCAACGATTTTCACATCGTTGAATTGCACTCAAGCACCACAGGCCAATCATGCCAATCAATAAAAGCTCACAGTGTAACAGGCACAATTGAATCGTTAAAATTGCAACTTTTCATTTTGGGGTTTGAGAGTTTGGAGGAGGATATCTTAGTCAATTCTTGCTCAATGTTCACGAGCAGGGTGTCAAATGAGAAAGAAAAGTCAATTAACAAAATGTATATTTCAGAATAATCCCAAATTATCAAGTTAGGCTAATGAAAGTCGATTCCTTGTTTCCCGTTACCCTACTCCGCTCAAAACCAATTGCTGGGCAAATATTTCATTATTTTGAATAAAACATTGATTTCTAACAAACTTTAACATACCAATAAATAATTGTGGTTTTAAATATATCATAAATCTCTTTCTGTTGATTTTCAGGGATTTTCTTTGCAGTAGGAGCATGGCATATGGTTAATAATGAATTAATAATGAATACCTACTCACTTCTCTGTCCCGCACTTTTTGTGAAAATATTGTGAAACTTTTAATAATAGTTGTACAATCACCTTCATGTGGTTGTAAACTACATCTGTAAACTACAAACTGTGATTTATCACATGTATACATAGGTAGTTATTGGTTTACACCTGTAACAGATGCAATAATGAAATGGTATGAAATAATGAATAATGAAAAATGAAATGGTCACCTGCACAGTCATGAAAAATTGTGTAACGGGAAACAAGGAATTGACTTTCATTGGCCTTATTGAACAGCAAGGATGAATATAACTGACGAGTTTCTTTTTGTGCCTGGTGTACATAATTCTGCAGTGAGTGCAGTCTACTGCTGATAGCAACTACACAATTCTGCAGTCTACTGCTGATAGCAACTACACAATTCTGCTGTCTACTGCTGATAGCAACTACACAATTCTGCTGTCTACTGCTGATAGCAACTACACAATTCTGCTGTCTACTGCTGATAGCAACTACACAATTATGCTGTATGCTGCTGACAGCAACTACACAATTATGCTGTCTACTGCTGATAGCACCTACACAATTCTGCTGCATACAACTGATAGCAACTACACAATTCTGCTGTCTACTGCTGATAGCAACTACAACAAGGCGGTTCTCGAACCACGAGTCTCGCCTGCTTTCGCGATCGCCTGCTTTTACGATTACTTTTGGTAGAAGTAAATGAACCTGCAACAACCCATGGCGATTTGCCTGTTCAATTTGAGCTTGATTGGACCAATATTGGAATTTGACCTAAATTTTGGTGGGTCTCGGCTGGGCACAATTACCTGGCTGATGGTGAATGTACCCACCAATTCTCATGCCCATCCGACAATTTTTACTAATTTGACCTCAGATGACCCCTACTGACCCCAAAATGACCTTCCAAAAATTGGGCTCTAAATGTTGACTGTACATGTCTTTAGTCATTTGACTTCAGATGACCTCTGAGTGACCTCAGATGACCTTGCAATGACTGTCCAAAAATTTGGCTCTAAATGATCACTGTACCCATCAAGTTTCATGCCCCTGTGACAGTTTTTAGAAATTTGACCACAGATGACCCATGGGTGACCTCAGATATCCCTGAAATGACCTTCCAAAAATTTGACTTTAAATGTTGACTGTAACCACCAAGTGTCATGCCCATGGATGACCTTTGATGATCCCAAAATGACCTTCCAAAAAATTGGCTCTAAATGTCGACTGTACCCACCAAGTTTCATGCCCATACAACAGTTTTTAGTAATTTGACCTCAGATGACCCCTGGGTGACCCTGAAATACCCTTCCAAAAATTTGACTCTTAATGTTGACAGTGACCACTTAGTGTCATGCCCATACGACAGTTTTTAGTAATGTGACCTCAGATGACCCCTGAGTGACCTTGGATGACCCTGAAATGACTTTCCAAAAATATGACTCTAAATGTTGACTGTACCCACCAAGTTTCATGCCCATATAACAGTTTCAAGTAATTTGACCTCAGATGACCCCTGGGTGACCTTGGATGACCCAAAAATGACCTTCCAAAAATTTAGCTCTAAATGTTGACTGTACCCACCAAGTTTCATGCCCATACGAGTTTTTAGTAATTTGACCTCAGATGACCCCTGGGTGACCCCGAAATGCCCTTACAAAAATTTGACTCTTAATGTTGACTGTAACCACTAAGTGTCATGCCCGTCGACAGTTTTAGTAATTTGACCTCAGATGACCCCTGGGTGACCTTGGATGACCCCTAAATTACCTTCTGAAACTTTGACTCTAAATGTTGACTGTACCCACCAAGTTTCATGCCCATATGGCAGTTTTAGTAATGTGACCTCAGATGACCCCTGTGTGACCTGGATGGCCCCGAAATTACCTTCCGAAACTTTGACTCTTAATGTTGACTGCACCAAGTTTCATGCCCATATGACAGTTATTAGTAATTTGACCTCAGATGACCCTTGGGTGACCTCGGATGAACCTGAAATAACCTTCCGAAAATTTTACTCCAAATGTTGACTGTACCCACCAAGTTTCATGCCCATACGACAGTTTTAGTAATTTGACCTCAGATGACCCCTGGGTGACCTCGGATGACCCGAAATAATCTTCCGAACATTTGACTCTAAATGTTGACTGTACCCACCAAGTTTCATACCCATACAACAGTTTTTAGTAATTTGACCTCAGATGACCCCTGGGTGACCTCGGATGACCCCGAAATAATCTTCTGAACATTTGACTCTAAATCTTGACTGTACCCACCAAGTTTCATGCCCATACGACAATTTTTAGTAGTTTGACCTTAGATGACCCCTGGGTGACCTCGGATGACCCCGAAATAATCTTCCGAACATTTGACTCTAAATGTTGATTGTACCCACCAAGTTTCATGCCCATCGACAGTTTTAGTAATTTGACCTTAGATGACCCCTGGGTGACCTCGGATGACCCCAAAAGAATCTTCCGAACATTTTACTCTAAATGTTGATTGTAACCACCAAGTTTCATGCCCATACGACAGTTTTGAGTAATTTGACCTCAGATGACCCCTGGGTGACCTCAGATGACCCCGAAATAATCTTCCGAACATTTGAGGGGGCGCAACACTAAATCACTACGCATTTTATGTAAGAACGAAATTCGGCTAATATAGTCCATAGTGAGTATGAGATTGTAGCAACCATATCTACCGACATTTTCACTTTAAATCACTCAATATCAGCTCATATGAATTCGACAAGTGTCTTCGATGATAACATGCAGAAAAAACCGGACATTTTATCTCAAAAGCAATTCTCTGTGGCGGATGAAGACAACTTCCGATTTTGAAATGTGAGTGGTGAATTTAGTATATTTTTAGGCCATATTTTTTGCACCGCGAAATAGCGAAAATAGTCAACGGTCATCGATATATGCCGACAAAAGTTTTGGAATCTACAGAAACAGAGCTTTAATTTGATACCAAATTTATTTTGTCAAGTATTGCAGGGGCGCCAGGAATGGCGCTTCGAAGTAGGCCAAAATCACACGTTATCCTATGGGACGCTTATTTAGTGTTGCGCCCCTTGTAACGGCCGTCGCTATGAACGCGTTCATTTTACCTTCTTCTATAAATATAAGAAATGCGCGTCATGAAATGTGTTCTATTTCAATCATGATGATAAATAAGGATTACGAAAAGTCACCCTGATGAATTATTATTGGGAAAATGCTTTATTGGCCGAGCAGGCGCCTGCAAAGTCTAGAAATTGTATCCAAAAATCTTCAAAAAGGCTCAAAATGGGTTTTTAAGTTAATAGGCATTGTTAATCTGCATGAAGCCGTTTTGCTGCATATTCAGTAGGCCTATGCAAAAAGACCATAATTGTTACTACTGAAACAGGGGGGGTGTTTGTACTTCACACTCATTAACAAGTGCTTTCCAAAACAAAATGGCAAGACAGATAATCTAGAAAAGAAATTAAACTTGGTTCAAAGGCGTGCTTAAATTGTTGTCTGTCACTAGTTTTAGTGAGTTTTGTGCAAACTCTCGCATATTGGAGGAAAAGTCGAAATATGCGATTTTCCTGCGTTCGGCACTGATCTTTAAAACAACATTTCTCTTGAGCGAAATGTCGCAGAGACATGAAATGTTCGGTGTTGAGCTACAAATTGTCTCTAATTTAATTAATAAGTGACTAATGTGGATTTTGAAAACTGCTATGAACGCGTTCTTTTTACATTCTTCGCGTAAAATAAGAAATGCGCGTCATGAAATGTGTTCTATTTCAATCATGATGATAAATAAGGATTACGAAAAGTCACCCTGATGAATTATTATTGGGAAAAATGCTTTATTGGCCGAGCAGGCGCCTGCAAAGTCTAGAAATTGTATCCAAAAATCTTCAAAAAGGCTCAAAAATGGGTTTTTAAGTTAATAGGCATTGTTAATCTGCATGAAGCCGTTTTGCTGCATATTCAGTAGGCCTATGCAAAAAGACCATAATTGTTACTACTGAAACAGGGGGGTGTTTGTACTTCACACTCATTAACAAGTGCTTTCCAAAACAAAATGGCAAGACAGATAATCTAGAAAAGAAATTAAACTTAGTTCACAGACGTGCTTAAATTGTTGTCTGTCACTAGTTTTAGTGAGTTTTGTGCAAACTCTCGCATATTGGAGGAAAAGTCGAAATATGCGATTTCCCGCCTTTCGGCACTGATCTTTAAAACAACATTTCTCTTGAGCGAAATGTCGCAGAGACATGAAATTTTCGGTGTTGAGCTACAAATTGTCTCTAATTTAATTAATAAGTGACTAATGTGGATTTTGAAAACTTTTAAATCCTTATAAGGCGCAACACTAAATCACTACGCATTTTATGTAAGAACGAAATTCGCTAATATAGTCCATAGTGAGTATGAGATTGTAGCAACCATATCTACCGACATTTTCACTTTAAATCACTCAATATCAGCTCATATGAATTCGACAAGTGTCTTCAATGATAACATGCAGAAAAAACCGGACATTTTATCTCAAAAGCAATTCTCTGTGGCGGATGAAGACAACTTCCGATTTTGAAATGTGAGTGGTGAATTTAGTATATTTTTAGGCCATATTTTTCGCTTCGTGAAATAGCGAAAAAAGTCAACGGTCATCGATATATGCCGACAAAAGTTTTGGAATCTACAGAAACAGAGCTTTAATTTGATACCAAATTTATTTTGTCAAGTATTGCAGGGACGCCAGGAATGGCGCTCGAAGTAGGCCAAAATCACACGTTATCCTATGGGGCGCTTATTTAGTGTTGCGCCCCCTTGTAACGGCCGTCGCTATGAACGCGTTCTTTTTACATTCTTCGAGTAAAATAAGAAATGCGCGTCATGAAATGTGTTCTATTTCAATCATGATGATAAATAAGGATTACAAAAAGTCACCCTGATGAATTATTATTGGGAAAAATGCTTTATTGGCCGAGCAGGCGCCTGCAAAGTCTAGAAATTGTATCCAAAAATCTTCAAAAAGGCTCAAAAATGGGTTTTAAAGTTAATAGGCATTGTTAATCTGCATGAAGCCGTTTTGCTGCATATTCAGTAGGCCTATGCAAAAGACCATAATTGTTACTACTGAAACAGGGGGGGTGTTTGTACTTCACACTCATTAACAAGTGCTTTCCAAAACAAAATGGCAAGACAGATAATCTAGAAAAGAAATTAAACTTGGTTCAAAGGCGTTACTTAAATTGTTGTCTGTCACTAGTTTTAGTGAGTTTTGTGCAAACTCTAGCATATTGGAGGAAAAGTCGAAATATGCGATTTTCCGCGCTTCGCACTGATCTTTAAAACAACATTTCTCTTGAACGAAATGTCGCAGAGACATGAAATTTTCGGTGTTGAGCTACAAATTGTCTCTAATTTAATTAATAAGTGACTAATGTGGATTTTGAAAACTTTTAAATCCTTATAAGGGGGTGCAACACTAAATCACTACGCATTTTATGTAAGAACGAAATTCGGCTAATATAGTCCATAGTGAGTATAAGATTGTAGCAACCATATCTACCGACATTTTCACTTTAAATCACTCAATATCAGCTCATATGAATTCGACAAGTGTCTTCAATGATAACATGCAGAAAAAACCGGACATTTTATCTCAAAAGCAATTCTCTGTGGCGGATGAAGACAACTTCCGATTTTGAAATGTGAGTGGTGAATTTAGTATATTTTTAGGCCATATTTTTCGCACCGCGAAATAGCGAAAAAAGTCAACGGTCATCGATATATGCCGACAAAAGTTTTGGAATCTACAGAAACAGAGCTTTAATTTGATACCAAATTTATTTTGTCAAGTATTGCAGGGACGCCAGGAATGGCGCTCGAAGTAGGCCAAAATCACACGTTATCCTATGGGACGCTTATTTAGTGTTGCGCCCCCTTATAACGACCGTCGCTATGAACGCGTTCTTTTTACATTCTTCGCGTAAAATAAGAAATGCGCGTCATGAAATGTGTTCTATTTCAATCATGATGATAAATAAGGATTACGAAAAGTCACCCTGATGAATTATTATTGGGAAAAATGCTTTATTGGCCGAGCAGGCGCCTGCAAAGTCTAGAAATTGTATCCAAAAATCTTCAAAAAGGCTCAAAAATGGGTTTTTAAGTTAATAGGCATTGTTAATCTGCATGAAGCCGTTTTGCTGCATATTCAGTAGGCCTATGCAAAAGACCATAATTGTTACTACTGAAACAGGGGGGTGTTTGTACTTCACACTCATTAACAAGTGCTTTCCAAAACAAAATGGCAAGACAGATAATCTAGAAAAGAAATTAAACTTGGTTCAAAGACGTGCTTAAATTGTTGTCTGTCACTAGTTTTAGTGAGTTTTGTGCAAACTCTAGCATATTGGAGGAAAAGTCGAAATATGCGATTTTCAAGCGTTTCGGCACTGATCTTTAAAACAACATTTCTCTTGAGCGAAATGTCGCAGAGACATGAAATGTGTGTTGAGCTACAAATTGTCTCTAATTTAATTAATAAGTGACTAATGTGGATTTTGAAAACTTTTAAATCCTTATAAGGGGGCGCAACACTAAATCACTACGCATTTTATGTAAGAACGAAATTCGGCTAATATAGTCCATAGTGAGTATAAGATTGTAGCAACCATATCTACCGACATTTTCACTTTAAATCACTCAATATCAGCTCATATGAATTCGACAAGTGTCTTCAATGATAACATGCAGAAAAAACCGGACATTTTATCTCAAAAGCAATTCTCTGTGGCGGATGAAGACAACTTCCGATTTTGAAATGTGAGTGGTGAATTTAGTATATTTTTAGGCCATATTTTTTGCACCGCAAAAAAAGCGAAAAAAGTCAACGGTCATCGATATATGCCGACAAAAGTTTTGGAATCTACAGAAACAGAGCTTTAATTTGATACCAAATTTATTTTGTCAAGTATTGCAGGGACGCCAGGAATGGCGCTTTCAAGTAGGCCAAAATCACACGTTATCCTATGGGACGCTTATTTAGTGTTGCGCCCCTTGTAACGGCCGTCGCTATGAACGCGTTCTTTTTACATTCTTCGCGTAAAATAAGAAATGCGCGTCATGAAATGTGTTCTATTTCAATCATGATGATAAATAAGGATTACGAAAAGTCACCCTGATGAATTATTATTGGGAAAATGCTTTATTGGCCGAGCAGGCGCCTGCAAAGTCTAGAAATTGTATCCAAAAATCTTCAAAAAGGCTCAAAAATGGGTTTTTAAGTTAATAGGCATTGTTAATCTGCATGAAGCCGTTTTGCTGCATATTCAGTAGGCCTATGCAAAAAGACCATAATTGTTACTACTGAAACAGGGGGGGTGTTTGTACTTCACACTCATTAACAAGTGCTTTCCAAAACAAAATGGCAAGACAGATAATCTAGAAAAGAAATTAAACTTGGTTCAAAGACGTGCTTAAATTGTTGTCTGTCACTAGTTTTAGTGAGTTTTGTGCAAACTCTACGCATATTGGAGGAAAAGTCGAAATATGCGATTTTCCGCGTTCGCACTGATCTTTAAAACAACATTTCTCTTGAGCGAAATGTCGCAGAGACATGAAATTTTCGGTGTTGAGCTACAAATTGTCTCTAATTTAATTAATAAGTGACTAATGTGGATTTTGAAAACTGCTATGAGCGCGTTCTTTTTACATTCTTCGCGTAAAATAAGAAATGCGCGTCATGAAATGTGTTCTATTTCAATCATGATGATAAATAAAAAAAAAAAAAAGTCACCCTGATGAATTATTATTGGGAAAAATGCTTTATTGGCCGAGCAGGCGCCTGCAAAGTCTAGAAATTGTATCCAAAAATCTTCAAAAGGCTCAAAATGGGTTTTTAAGTTAATAGGCATTGTTAATCTGCATGAAGCCGTTTTGCTGCATATTCAGTAGGCCTATGCAAAAAGACCATAATTGTTGTACTACTGAAACGGGGGGTGTTTGTACTTCACACTCATTAACAAGTGCTTTCCAAAACAAAATGGCAAGACAGATAATCTAGAAAAGAAATTAAACTTGGTTCAAAGACGTGCTTAAATTGTTGTCTGTCACTAGTTTTAGTGAGTTTTGTGCAAACTCTCGCATATTGGAGGAAAAGTCGAAATATGCGATTTTCCGCGTTTCGGCACTGATCTTTAAAACAACATTTCTCTTGAGCGAAATGTCGCAGAGACATGAAATTTTCGGTGTTGAGCTACAAATTGTCTCTAATTTAATTAATAAGTGACAAATGTGGATTTTGAAAACTTTTAAATCCTTATAAGGGGGCGCAACACTAAATCACTACGCATTTTATGTAAGAACGAAATTCGGCTAATATAGTCCATAGTGAGTATGAGATTGTAGCAACCATATCTACCGACATTTTCACTTTAAATCACTCAATATCAGCTCATATGAATTCGACAAGTGTCTTCAATGATAACATGCAGAAAAAACCGGACATTTTATCTCAAAAGCAATTCTCTGTGGCGGATGAAGACAACTTCCGATTTTGAAATGTGAGTGGTGAATTTAGTATATTTTTAGGCCATATTTTTTGCACCGAAATAGCGAAAAAAGTCAACGGTCATCGATATATGCCGACAAAAGTTTTGGAATCTACAGAAACAGAGCTTTAATTTGATACCAAATTTATTTTGTCAAGTATTGCAGGGACGCCAGGAATGGCGCTCGAAGTAGGCCAAAATCACACGTTATCCTATGGGACGCTTATTTAGTGTTGCGCCCCCTTGACTCGATGTAGCACCCCAACAGAGACATTTTTGACATAAAAACCCGTTTTAGACATTTTTTTGAAAAAATGCTTCCTTCACCCTAAAAAGGTGGTTTTAAATTTTCAGTTTCCTATACTTTTGTACATGAGAGACATTCTTCAAAGTCTTTTTTTGGCCTAATGACTTGGCCTACATGACCGAAATTGATATATATAATGCGCAATATAAAAACAATATTTCATTAAATTTTTGACCCCCCCCCCCCCACTTTGAGTGTGTGGGAGGGGCCACATGGGGGGGGGGGGGGTACTAATGTGCATCCTCTCGTCATACTACCCCCTACCACATTATGTTGACCGTACCCACCAAGTATCGTGCCCCTACGACAGTTTTTAGTCATTTGACCTCAGATGACCCCTGGATGACCTTGGGTGACCTTGACCCACTAACCAATACAAACTTGTTCTGTCTGGGGTGAAGATGCACCCACCCACCAAGTTTGAAGAACGTATGACCCCTAGTCTCCGAGAAAATAGGTTTTGCATTTTATGCATAAATTATGCAAATTAGGTACTTAATTACCATATTTTGCGCTGAAAATCGAATCGGGTTGAGATCCTCTGGTCATACTACCCCTACCACGTTTCATCATCATAGGGCTTAGGGATCTTACGAATCCCCAGATACAGCTCCACAAGGCGGATTTCTTCAGATTTCCAACCATATTTGTAGAATCGTTCCGCATAAATTATGCAAATTAACAACTAAATGCGCATACTTTTCAGCGAAAAACTAATCAGGTGATCAACAGATGTGTATCATAGCTGACACCAGGTTTACGTTACCATCGCCCGACGGATCTTGAGATAGTCTGTCCACAAACTCCGCTATCAATTTGCGCTGATTTAGCATAAATTATGCAAATTAGCTATGTTAATTTGCATATTTGTCCCCGAAAACATACGGTTACGGAGCAAACTTGGATACCCTTCCTCCCACCAAGTAGCGTCGCCGAAAGTCTTACGGTTCCCCAGATACAGCTCCGGACGGACACACATACATACACACACACGCCCCCACACACACACCCCCACACGCACGGACAGACAGGAATAGTGATTACTAAGTCCCATCCTGAACAAAGTTCAGGCGAGACAAAAATATGCTGTCTACTGCTGATAGCAACTATACTATTCTGCTGTCTACTGCTGATAGCACCTACACTATTCTGCTGTCTACTGCTGATGCAACTATACAATTATGCTGTCTACTGCTGCTAGTAACTACACAATTATACAGTTTTACTGTCTACAGCTGATAGCAACTGCGTAATTCTGCTGCCTACTACTGATAGCAACTGTACATTTCTGCTGTCTACTGCTGATAGCAACTACATAATTATGCTGTCTACTGTACTGCTGATAGCAACTACACAATTCTGCTGTCTACAGCTGCAGTAACTACACAATTATACAATTTTACTGTCTACAGCTGATAGCAACTGCATAATTCTGCTGATAGCAACTGCACATTTCTGCTGTCTACTGCTGATAGCAACTACATAATCCTGCTGCCTACTACTGATAGCAACTACACATTTATGCTGTCTACTGCTGATCAGGGTTTTCTTAAAGCATTTTGCTGAAGGGGTATATTCCATTTTGGACCTTTGCAATTGTTTTTTGCCAAGAGTGCATTTTTTAATTTTAACAAGTGTGTCTCAATTTCACTAAAATATTATGCATGTACCATGTGATAAGCATGTTAGAAGAGATAGCAGAAAAGGCACTGAAACCAGCAACTTCAATTCCTACATAACAATTTTCAGATGGCATTCAATCAGGTTGTGACCTTTGACCTTATAACAGACTAATAGATTTCTAGTATTTCAAACCTGCTCCCATTCTTGCACTTACAGTTTGCTTCTGAACTTCAAAATGTCAAGTCTTTTGTTTTTGTTTTTACAAAATGTTGTTTCTTTATATGTATGCAAATAAGTGGCTGTGACAAATGCCCAAAACGTCGCCAAACCTATATTTATCTACAGTAGTATTCTACATTTACTTGCACTTATTAATAATAAGAATAATTTTTCAAGGAGAGATTTGCGCAAAAAAAGCCATGCATTTAACTAAAAACATATTTCTGGTGCCATTCACAAACTGGCACAATTATTCTTAATATTAATGCTACGGTAGTAATAACATTTTGTGTAACACATTTATGATTATTTGTTTATGTGCATAATTTACAGAATTGTGTAGGCTAAAGGTCACCAGGAAACATGCTCATGTATTCCAGATAAATAAAAAAAGTTACATAACAAGATAGCTGCCATATGCTATTTGAATTTCAATAAAACACTGGTGGCATTCCTTATTTTTTCTGGACAATACAGGTCTGTTTTTAATTTGTGTCTGATGACCGGCGTCAGTTGATATTGTATTCTCAGTCAGAAATTGCCTTTTGGCAACTTTACTGAGTATCCTGGTAGATGTAGGTCAAACATGCTCATATTTCCAACAACAAAAAACAAACAAAAAACACTTAAAGCGGAGTAGGGTGGACATGATAGTCAGAAAAGTTGAATTTTTCAGTTGCTTTGGGCAAGAATAGGGGATTGAGGGTAAAGCTTGACAGGGCAATTGCCAGGGACTCACAATAATGTAGGTAGTACCGGTATGGCCCCGCTGACAGGTGGTTGTCAACAATTGTTAAATGTTAACCCAAATTGCCAGGGTGCATAAGAAAAGGGGGTGGTAATGTAAAATGGGCCAAAATTAGGACAATTGTAGCCTAAAACCAGGTCAAAGGAAGGTTTTGCCCTGGTATTTAGAGCCATTTGCCCCCCCCCGCCACCGCCGGTCAGTACGTCTCTGGTAGGTGCTCTTGCATTTGAGCTGACTCCTGGCTTCTAGAGATTAAATCTGTCAACTAAAAGTATCCAAAGAAGCACCGCTAACTCATGCAATATATTTATGGATTCTGTATCATGTCAAAGCCAAAATCAGAAGGCAGCCATTGTGAGCAAGTTGCACTCATTATGTAATTTTGTGTAGCAATTACCGATTCCAACAAATGCAAAAACATCATCCAGCTATGTCTATGTTACATCATTAGTTTTTTACAACACCTCATTTTCAAGTAAAACTCACATGTTTTTGTTTCAGTCACAGCCAGTCAGGCTGTCTACCTTTTGTGGCAAATATCACTCAGGATTTTGAATGCTTAGCTTTGTGCCGAGTCTAGAATTTTGTGACTACAATTGTAAGATTGTAGCCCATTTTGGTCCATTTTCCTCAAATTGCAAAAATATTCAAATTTGACTTTTATTGCCAGTTAGAAATTAAGGATTGGGATTTAGCTAGGTTCATCTGGCAAAACAGGGTACTATATTTTTAATCCAAAAAAAAAAAAATGAAATTAGCGCTGTACTTTTCTGGAATAGGGAATGACCCCACCTCACCCCAATATCCCAATAATCCCTGATCCCTACCACTTACCCACCCCAGGTTGAATGTATTGTCAACAATTTTTGTGGAAGAGTTTTGCATAAATTATGCAATTGCACACTTTTTGCCAAAAAAAAATTAATTAGGCCATGTGTGTGAAGTTTCCTTCAACCAGATTTTGCTAACATGCACCTGGCACATCGTCATCATCCCTATATCTTCATGTTAAAAATTGCCGTGATAGTACAGCGAATCCTCTCGATTTTTAACAGCTACGCATCGCGATTTTGTTCGAGATAGGCCGAGCAACTCAGGCTAAGCATACCATGACTATCATATGAGATACCACAGCGTTTCTATATTCTACACATTATTACGATTTGTGCATGCTCTAGTACCCCATATGATGTTTCTATTACAAGAAAAAATTTGTTTTCAGGTAAAACCAGGGTTTTGTTTCCAGTACACTCACTCGAAAAGCAGTACACTAATTAGCGGGGCCTTGCAGCTTGCTGTGGATATCTTTTACTGCATTTTTAATGTAAACAATTTGAAAACCAATGTAAAAATTGAGATATATTTAATTTTGAGAATGACAATTATACTTTATAGGTATAAAGGAATGCGTTTAGCCCATTTAGTTAAGTTCCAGGTGCCGTCCTATAACACAATGCATATGGAAACTTTCTTTATCTGTGTCAATAATAGAATATTGATTTCAACGGAGTATTGAGCTGTATGGAAAAAAATATTTATAATACAGGGTGTTGACACTGTGCCTGGCGGATCGGCATATTTTTCACCAAAATTGTACTAGTACAGAGCACAACTGCATAATTTATATTCTTTATCTCCAACCAAGTAGCGTCCTGATAGGGTTACACTACAGATACCGAGATACAGCTCCAGACAGATGGTCAGGGACGAGCAACAGACAGAAAAAGTGATTACCAGTACGGTACTATACACTCCTGGCAGAAAATATTGCCACATCCTTAAGGGAACTGGAATGAGCGTTTTGAAGCGTTTGACAGCATTTTTGTGGGACATGAGAGCACATCAGACCTATCAATTGCATTCTGAATCGAAGAATGTCTTTCTGATATCAAATAATTTTCATTTTATGAAATTCACGATATAATTCAAATTGTATGACAAATTATTAAAATTTGATATTTTTCACATTTTGGAGATATAACAGTCCTCTAAGTAAATTTTATAAATTTAATGATATAGTCTTAAAGTGTATGTAGCTGGGAGGAAAAGCCGACGATCAATTGAAAATTGTGACCTTTGATATTGAAGATATGGATTTTTTTTCCAAAAAGACCTATTTTTTTGGTGTTTTGGGAAAAAAATCCATATCTTCAATACGAAAGGTCAAAATTTTCAATTGATCGTCGGTTTTTCATCCCACCTACATACACTTTAGGTATAAATCATCAGATTTATAAAGTTTACTTGAGTACTGTTAAATATCAAAAATATCAATTTTAATGATTTGCCATAAAATGTGTATTACATTGCGAATTTCAAAAATCAAAATTATTTGATATCAGAAGGCCATTCTTCGTATTCAGAATGCAATTCGATATGTCTGATGTGCTCTAATGTCCCATAATAAATACTGTCCAAACGTTCATACCCCTTCCCTTAAAGGGATTCTGACAATTTGTGACATACATTGTACAAAAATAATTATGTAAAGCTATATTCAATGCACCAACATTTCTCTCACTGGGATATTTAATTGCTAATTTAATTGATTTTAGAGAACAAGTTTTAACTAGACTTAGCTGTGGTCTAACCCACGAACACAGCCGTGTTGTGACCCCTAATGACCTTTAATGACCACAAACTATATGAAAACGCCCATAGACATTGGCTACTGTCAATGCATGGGTGCACGTGGCACCACTTTGCTATGTTACTTGTGGCAGAAGGGGCATTTTGAGGCTTTTCGTCTCAGACCGGAAGTGACCCCTTAATGACATTTGACCCCAAATAAAAAAATACCACATATGAATTGGGTAACCACAATTCATGTGTGAACATACCGTTACTGTCCTATGTTTTTCTTAGCAAATAAAAAATTTTGAAGGTTTTTCGTTTTATACCGGAAGCGACCCCTTAATGACTTTTGACCCCAAATCTGTGAGGACCCCATAGACACTGCGTAATAACAATGCATGTGTGCAAGTGGTGTCACTGTCCTACGTAATGTGTGAGAGAAGAAGCATTTTAAAGGTATTTCGTTTTATACCGGAAGTGGCCCCTTAATGACCATTGACCCTAAATAAAAAATTACCACATATACACAGGATAACTGGCATTTATGTGTGAACATACCGTTACTGTCCTATGTTTTTCTTAGCAAATAAAAAATTTTGAAGGTTTTTCGTTTTATACGGAAGTGACCCCTTAATGACCTTTGACCCCAAATCTGTGAGGACCCCATAGACACTGGATAATAACAATGCATGTGTGCAAGTGGTGTCACCGTCCCACGTAATCTGTGAGAGAAGCATTTTGAGTTGAAATCAGGTTTTTGACCCCTATGACCCCTGCGTGACCTTTGACCCCACGAGTTTCATATGACATGTAGGGGCATGATCAATGATGGTTGTGACCAAGTTAGGTCCAAATCGGTGTAAGCATGTGAGTGCTAGAGCAAATGTAATTCGCTACTTGCACGGTTCCGCCATTATGCACTATGTGCGGGGAGAGCCTCGAACTGGCAGCATACATGAAAGGAAGAATTATGTAACCTTACACAGAACGTTATGACTAGTTCAATTCCCATTCATGTATGCTGCCAGTTCGAGGCTCTCCCCGCACATAGTGCATAATGGCGGAACCGTGCAAGTAGCGAATGGTCGGCAGAAAGAAAGAAAGAAAGAAAGAAAGAAGAACCTGTAAGAAAAAAGACACAGCCGTGACTAACGTCACGGCTGTGTAAATACGTCTTTTTGCTGAACCATGAAATGGTATCAGCCTATAACAGTGTATGTTACTAGGTTACTACAATCAAGTGCAAATTTGCTGGGACACTTTCATAGTTCAATGACCCTCCCCGCACCCCTTATTCAATGTTGTATACCAAACGCCTCATTTTTTAAATTGCCTATATTATTGCTCCAACATTGGTTGGTGGGGGAGGGAGGGGATTCGAAATAGGTTGGAAACTATACAAATAAAATATCACATGGTGAACTTCATATGACCGGTTTTATTGAACAGAGGGCGCGAAATATGAACAAGTGTCCCTGGGAAAGACAAATAATAATCTATTACTTTCAGTAAAATTACCATAACTCGCAAATGCATTGCTCGATTGACATAATTTTTTCACTAATTTAAAACAAATAACATTGCGCATTTTTTGGTTACTTTAATTGTAATTTTTTGTCAAACTAAATATTTTTAGGTATCAAAACGCTGTAATATATGCATTATTTAAGGCATATTTGACACATGATTGCTATTACCGTAACCACTTGGGTATAAGCCCAACCCCCTAGATGGCAGATTTCACTTAAAAAATGGGGGTGGGCTTATAACCGGGGAGGGCTACATGTAGTACTTGAATTTAGAAATAAGAAATTAATCATCCCCATTTGTATAATGCCCAATGTACTAGTAATTTCTATCATCTACATGTATGTCAATTTCGTAAAATTCTAAGTGTGGAATGTTAATTACCAACTGATATTTTTTTATATTTGTTCTTAATGTGAGAGAAAAGCATTGATTTGATTTATGAACTTGGCCAACATTTAGTACTGGGCTTATAGCCGAGTGCACCCTTGTTCCCAGAATGTTTTGAAAAATAGGGGGTGGGCTTATACCTGAAGGTGGGCTTATACCCGGGTGGTTACGGTATAAGCGCATTATCTCAAAATTCACTTTTAAAACAATTTAAAACTAATCAAAATTAAATCATATTGGAAATATAGAGTACAATCGGTTAAAAATACCTACTGAAATAACAAAAAAAATCATAAAAGAAAACAATTGTTTCCTTTTAGTTCATTGGTAAATGTAAATGTCAATTGGCAACATAAAGGAAAAAAAAGAAAAAAGAAAGAAAGAAAGAAAGAAAGAAAGAAAGAAAGAAAGAAAGAAAGAAAGAAAGAAAGAAAGAAAGAAAGAAAGAAAGAAAGAAAGAAAGAAAGAAAGAAAGAAAGAAAGAAAAGAAAAAAGAAGAAAAAGAAAGAAGAAAGAAAGAAAGACAAAAAGAATAAATAAAAAAGAAAGAAAGAAAAATAGCATTACATGGATTCGAACTCGACATCTCGGGGGTGAGAAGCAAGACCAGTAACTATATGCCACCGGGAGACTGATGACAATTGCACTCGATTTCAGCGTATTTAATCCTATCATTGCAATGCTACTGTATTGTGTTATTGAGCTTCGATCTAATGAATTCATTCATTAAAACTCATGCTTTGGTCGTATTCAGCTTTTATCTAACGTATATTTTGAATATACACGGTCACATTATACATACCTTCCTAACTTTGATATGTTTATTAGTAATTATTCCTCCATTTAAGCCAAATGTGCACGGTCTACCATAATGTTAAATAAATATATATTACCTTTTAAGTTATATTATTCTGGTAGACCGTTATTGCGTCATTAATTCTTGTTATCCTTGTTATAAATAAATTCGCATGAATAACAACAGCTCAACCATGGTGTAGTGGTTTGCTTACTGCCTTGTGATCATGAGGGCTATGGTTCGAAGCTCATTGTCGCCGATATGTTTCCTTTTAAACTCTTTATCTCTTTTTTTTTTGAATACCAATAAGCACATTTAAAATGTGTAATTGTATATACAGTTAGCAACCTGGACAACCGATTCTTTAGAAATGCTTAGTCGCGCTAAAAGTCGATCGATACATGTTAAAATCAGCACAATGCAGAGATACACCTTTTGCTATGAAATTAATTTTCTCGGTCAAATATAAAGCAATTTTTTTTTTCTTCAGTAATGTCAGTTAAAAACTTGGTGCTTGGATATACATTTTTTTTACTAATCCTGGTGTTAAAATTAAGCATCAAATTGACAAATTGTGTCTTTTAGTGTGATATTTTTGATTTTTATTGGCTTTCAGTTCGCCCGAGAGCTTTTTACGGAATTCATTTTTTAGCGTCTCAAACTAATATAGTTTGCTAAAGAAAGATATTTCCCACCTCTGTAAAGCACATCGTGTGGGTCTATATATTATAGTTTTGTCAGAATTTCCGTTTTGTTTTACCCTTTTCCCTTCATGCTCGAACATGTCTAACTCAGTACTTTTATCTCGAGAGCAACCAGCAGAAATAGTCGATATTTCCTTTGTTGTTTATCCAGGTCAATTTTCCATTGAAAGCAAATTGCCCGACCAGCGATTTGGTAGCCCAAATCCCCAATTGAGTGTTCTGGTTAAACATGATCAGTAGTGAGCGCTATAGGCCTGGGAATTTCTTTGCTATATTGAAGTTCTAGCAACACTGTAGCCATGCCGGTATTCCTATTAAACCCAGGGATATCGATCCACAATGCTATAGTATTAGCCTTAGATTTCACTCGTTGATTTTGAAAAATGGTCAGCCGGCAGTAAAAATGGTGAAATGAAAACGCAAATTCTGACAAAACTATGATATATCGCTCACGGTGATGTGCGTTAGAAAGTTGGGAAAAATCCTTCATTAGCGAACTATCTTACTTTGAAAAGCTAAAATGGTGATCCAAAAAAAGGCTCGCAGGCAGAGTTTAAGCCTATCAAATTCGAAAATCTTACACTAAATGACTAAATTTCACGCCTAAGTTTAACACTAGAATTTGAAAAAAAAATACAGTATCAAGCACTACAATTTTTCCTGACATTTACTGAAAAAATGAAAATGATTGCTTTTCATTTGGCCGAGAAAATTAATTTTACATCGAAAAGGTGTAACTAAAAATTTAGCTCATTTCAACACCAAATTCGATCGTTTGTATTGCCTCATTAAATGACTGAGTGAGCCTTGCATAACAAAAGAATCGGTTGTCCAGGATGCTAACTGTATAATTGTATATACACTTTTTGGCATGGCATTGTTACGTTGAATTGGCGTGTCTGTGATGGGTATTTGAAGGCCTATATTAAAGAGTTTAACGTGCATTCCGATAATAGCATTTGAAATAGGGTAATGAGTTTGAAAGATCAATGATGAGACAAACATCATGATTCTGTTCTATTTGTTTCTATATTTTCTTAATTTCTTATTTGGTTTGCTTTTATTATGTTTGTAAATTCTTCCAAAGGAGAATTTATATGTCCACTCTAATATAAGCAATCAATGTGTCAAATATTCCTTGAAAAATGCATGCATTGCAGGGTTTGACATTCAAAAAATGTTTATTTTAATAAATTTTGTAAAAATTGGCTAATCATGTAATGCATAATGAAGTTATCTTGACATCACTGAAAAAATTATGAAAATCGAACAACGTGTTCGAGAGTTATGGCGATTTTATTGATATTAATAGATTATTTTTTCGCATCCCCTATACAGTGGCGTAACTAGGGGGGCAGGGGGCAACATGCCCAGGCGCTACCGTTAGGGGCGCCAAATTGACCAATTCAGCCAGGGCCAGCATCGATTCTGCGCCCTCCAAGTGATGAAAGTCAAAATTTTCGCGCGAAATTCTTTCAAGAATTAACTGAAATTCTGGGGGGGTAGGGCGCCAATTTTGTTTCTTGCCCCGGGCGCTACCGACCCTAGTTACGCCACTGCCCCTATACAATCAAGTGCAAATTTGCTGGGACACTTTCATAGTTCAATGACCCTCCCCGCACCCCTTATTCAATGTTGTATACCAAACGCCTCATTTTTTAAATTGCCTATATTTTTGCTCCAACATTGGTTGTTGTGGGAGGGTGGGGATTCGAAATAGGTTGGAAACTATACAAATAAAATATCACATGGTGAACTTCATATGACCGGTTTTATTGAACAGAGGGCGAGAAATGTGAACAAGTGTCCCTGGGAAATTTGCACTTGATTGTAGGTCCCTAACTAACCTTTTGGTCTGAAATGGACATATCTTTAAATGCCACAAAGGTCTGAACCTCGAGTGATGTCAAATGAAAGAGGAAGGAGCAAAGAATATAATACAAATATTTCCTAACGTCAGAGGTCATCCACAGGGGTCAAAAAAGGTCATTTTAACCGAAAATGCTCCAATTGAGCTGAAATTTAAATGCAATGATCCTTATGACATTCTAAACATGTTTAAAATATTTTAATATTCATTTAAGGTCATTAGGGGTCATAATGGAGTCAAAAATCAAGTTTTCAAACCTGCTCCAATTGAGCTGATATTTAAATGCAATGATCTTTATGACATTCTAAACATGTTTAAAATATTTTTAAATTCATTTAAGGTCATTAAGGTGTGATAAAGGGGTCAAAGGTCAAGTTTTCAAAATGCTCCAATTGAGCTGAAATTTAAATGCAATGATCCTTATGACATTCTAAATATGTTTAAAATAATGTAATATTCATTTAAGGTCATTAAGGGGTCATAAAGGGGTCAAAGGTCATATATATACATGTACCACAATATATTGCCGAAGCCCCATGGTTCAGCTATGGTGCGGTAACCGCTCTAGTTTAAATACGTTTTTAAATGTTTCATTTCATATCCTTAAAACCACAAAATATGATAACTTGCACTATAGTTAGTCACTTTCTCTACCCAAACAACTTGCAACACATCCCCACACACAGCTCCCACATCAAACCCCATGTAATGCACCAAAAACAACTTTGACTTCTCACCCGTGATGGATGGCACCATAAATATTGGGGAGGGGGGCATGGAGGAATCATCAATTTTGTGCAAAATTGCTGTACAAAGTCCTCGAACTAATAAAGGACTATGAGGATGTGCTGCAGGTTTGGGTGCATTTTCAGCCATAAACTCAGGGGTACATTTTCAGCCATTTTGGCTTATTGAATGATTAATTATCATCATGGCCCTCCATTTTATTTTCTCAGTCGTAATTAAAGCATCCATTTTTCATCAATTTCTAGCAAAATTTGCACAAACTTTCCAAAATATAATTTTGGTCTATAGTATTATCGTCAAATTTGGTTTAAAGTTGGGTAGTTTTTCTAAGTCCAGGACCCAGTTCTTAAAATTACGGCTCAACACTCCAGGTGGAGAACTTAGGCGAGTCCAAAATTGTGTGTGCAATAAATTCCAATCTTAAAATGATGAATGACTTGGTATGAGACAGTGGCGTAACTAGGGTTGGTAGCGCCCGGGGCAAGAAACAAAATTGGCGCCCCTACCCCCCACCGAGAATTTTCAATTCTTGAAACAATTCTTGTGAAATTTTGGACAAATAAGGCCTACATACAACTAATTAATTTTGGTTACTAGAAGTTGAATATCGGTCTTGAAATGTTCTTTCAATTGATTTTGCGCTGAAATGTGCGCGAAAATGTTGTATACCACTGGGAACCTCTGGCTACGTAAATGTTTATGTACATATTTAGGCATTTCGTGATCCACAGCATCATCCCCCCACTTTTCTCAAAAAAATTTGAGATTTTTATATCACTGGAAACCTCTGTGTACATAATGTTTATGTTCAAAAAATTTCTTGCGTTTTTTTTTGTTTAGCAAAGATATCGTGAAGTTTGAATTTGGTGCTGGTATACCAGAACGAAATTACAACACATTGTCTATATGGAGCAGTGTAATACACATTTAATCATTCATAACTCGCAAACGCAAAATCGGAATCAACTGAAATTTTGGAAATAAGCTTTTTTCTTTGTTATCTACTGAAAAATGTCAGATGTTAGGATCACAAAATACTCAGCCCTTTAAATGTACAAAATATTACTTCAATTTGTTCAGCAAAAATATTGTGAAATTTAAATTACATTCTTACTTTTAAATTGCAAATGCAAAATCGGAATCAACTGAAATTTTGGGAATAATCTTTCTTTGTGCATATCTACTGAAAAAGAGGATGATATCTTCCCCTTTGCTGTCATGTGGTCATCGACAATGTGTTCGTTCCATTTAAATTTTTCATTTATTTTTGCAATCTCTACACCCAAATTCAAATATGAGTGCGAGTCTTTTTCCTGAAGGGTAACTCCATTTAGTTGCACATCCCCACCCACAGTTGAGACCCCCCCCCCCACATATGATCATGTGATTGATTGATACAATTACAAATAAAACTAGTGGCAAATGGTGGTCATAGACCACAAACCTAGCTGGGGCATGTTGGTGTTGTGGAGGTATCTGACCCCTACAAAATATTCCAAAAATGCTCCCCTGGTCATGGGGTTTGTTTTCACCGAGTTTGAGTCCCGTACTCCTAAAAGATGTCCAAAAAATTCAATTCTAAGATTTGACCCCAGATGACCTTTGACCTGACCTATGCATGATGTTCCATAATGTTCCCCTGGTCTTGAGGTTTGTTGTCACCATGTTTGAGCCCCGTACCTCTTACAGATATCCAGAAAATGAAATTCTACGATTTGGCCCCAGATGACCTTTGACATGACCCTTGCACAGTGTTCCAAAATGTTCCCCAGGTCAGTAAGTTTGTTGTTGTGGAGTTTGAGCCCGTACCCCTAACAGATGTCCAGAAAATGCATTTAGAAAATTTGACCTCTACATGACCTTTGACCTGACCCCTGCAAAATGTTCCCCTGGTCATGAGATTTGTTGTCACTGAGTTTGAGCCCCATACCCCTTGCAGATATCCAAAAAATGAAGTTATAAAGATTTGACCCCAGATAACCTTTGACCTGACCCCTGCAAAGTGTTCCAACATGTTCCCCTGATCATTAAGTTTGTTGCCACCAAGTTTGAGCCCTGCACCCTTACAGATGTCCAGGAAATGCGTTTCTAAAATTTGACCTCTGCATGACCTTTGACCTGACCCCATAAAATGTTCCCCTGGTCATGAGATTTATTGTATCGAGTTTGAGCCCCATACTCCTTACAGATGTCCAGATAATGCAATTGTAAGATTTTACCCCTTAATGACCTTTGACCCCAATTCTGTGTGCAAGGTATGGGCACTGGGTAAAGCCGATGCACATGTGTAAGTAACGTCATTGTAATATGTAATATGTGGCAGAAGAAGCATTTTGAAGATATTTGGTTATATACCGAAAATGCCCCTTTAATGACCTTTGATCCCAATGCTGTTTGCACCATATGGGCACTGGATATAGGTGATACATATGTGCAAGTTACGTAATTGTAGGGTGTAACATGTAGGAGGAGAAGCATTTTGAAGTTTGTTGCCAGAAGAAGAAGAAGAAGAAAGAAAGAACTAGATCTGGTTACAGATCTGGACCTAGCCGGGCCGGAAATGCCAGTCTTAACTTAAAGTTTCACCTTTGACCGGCTAAGCGGCTATTATGGACATCTCACACCATTAATGGTGCATCACTGTAGCATGTAGGGGCTTTATCCGTCTTCAATAGGCTGAGATACAGCTACTTTTCCGTAATTTTAAACATTTTTTTGCAAATTTGACGTTTGACCTCCTTAATGACCTTTGACCCCAATATAAAAAAAATCCTATATACACCGAGAAAATGCATTGTTACAGTTTAAATTAAAAAATATACTATGCTTAGTTATGGAGATAAAAATTCTTGAAGTTATTTAGCTTAAAACCGGAAATGACGTCTAAATGACCTTTGACCAAAAAAAAAAAATACCGTGCATACATCGGGTAACACTAATGCATTATATGAAGTTTATATCACTCTGGTCTGGTTACGTTTTGAGATTTAAAAAAATGAACATATTTGATGATTTTTTTTTTTTTTTCGGAAGCGACCCCTTAATGACCTTTGACCCCAAAACTGTAGACACCCCAAAGACCCTGGTTGGTAGCAATGCATGTGTGCTAATGACAACACTCTGCTATGTAATTTGTAAAAGCAGTGATTTTTGAATATTTTTAGCTTTCAGACCGGAAATGACCCCTTAATGACCTTTGACCCAAATTCTGTGAATAACTTATAGGCACTGGATATAGCCGATGCATATGTGTAAGTGACATCATCGTACTATGTAATTTTTGGCAGAAGAAGCATTTTGAAGATATTTCGTTTTATACCGGAAATGACCCCTTAATGACCTTTGACCCCAAATTTGTGAACATCCTATAGACACTGGATATAGCCGATGCATATGTGCAAGTGCCGTCATTGTAGGATGTAACATGTAGGAGAAGAAGCATTTTGAATTTGTTGCCAGAAGAAGAAAGAACTAGACTAAGCTGTGGTCTAACCCACGAACACAGCCGTGTTGTAACCACTAATGACCTTTGACCCCAAAATATATGAAAACGGCCATAGACATTGGCTAATGTCAATGCATGGGTGCATGTGGCACCACTTTGCTATGTTACTGGTGGTAGAAGGGCATTTTGAAGGTTTTTCGTCTCAGACCGGAAGTGACCCCTTAATGACATTTGGCCCCAAATAAAAAAATACCACATATGAATTGGGTACCCACAATTCATGTGTGAACATACTCGATTACTGTCCTATGTTTTTCTTAGCAAATAAAACATTTTGACGGTTTTTCGTTTTACAACGGAAGTGACCCCTTAATGACATTTGACCCCAAATAAAAATACCACATATGAATTGGGTACCCACAATTCATGTGTGAACATACCGTTACTGTCCTATGTTTTTCTTAGCAAATAAAAAATATTGAAGGTTTTTCGTTTTATACCGGAAGTGACCCCTTAATGACCTTTGACCCAAAATTTGTGAGGACCCCATAGACACTGGGTAATAACAATGCATGTGTGCAAGTGGTGTCACTGTCCTCGTAATTTGTGGGAGAAGAAGCATTTTAAAGGTATTTCGTTTTATACCGAAGTGGCCCCTAATGACCTTTGACCCTAAATATAAAAATACCACATATACACAGGGTAACTACAATTTATGTGTGAACATACCGTTACTGTCCTATGTTTTTCTTAGCAAATAAAAAAATTTGAAGGTTTTTCTTTTTATACCGGAAGTGACCCCTTAATGACCTTTGACCCCAAATCTGTGAGGACCCCATAGACACTGGATAATAACAATACATGTGTGCAAGTGGTGTCAATGTCCTACGTAATCTGTGAGAGAAGAAGCATTTTGAGTTGAAATCACGTTTTTGACCCCTATGACCCCTGCGTGACCTTTGACCCCAAATCTGTGAGGACCCCATAGACACTGGATAATAACAATACATGTGTGCAAGTGGTGTCAATGTCCTACGTAATCTGTGAGAGAAGAAGCATTTTGAGTTGAAATCACGTTTTTGACCCCTATGACCCCTGCGTGACCTTTGACTCCACGAGTTTCATATGACATGTAGGGGCTTGGTCAATGATGGTTGTGACCAAGTTAGGTCAAAATCGGTGTAAGCATGTAAGTGCTAGAGCAAATGTAGTGGTCGGCAGAAAGAAAGAAGAAAGAACCTGTAAGAAAAAACACACAGCCGTGACTAACGTCACGGCTGTGTAAAGATCCGATAGCATCACAAGACCTAGCCGGTGTCCCGGCTAGGTAAGAATCGGAGCGGAGAGCATTACAGTACCTAGCTGGGGGTGTAAACCCCCCAGCTAGGTAAACACACAGAATCAATGAAATGCATGGAAAATAAATAACAAAGTAATGTAGGAAAATACCTAACCTACTTTCAAACTGTAATTTTCTTCTGCCAGTGCTGTGTGACTTCGTCGACTTCAAGATGTAGCTAGTTGAGGTGAGGTGCAATATTTGAAACTCCCAGATCCGAAAGAATGCTGTCAATGTCAACCAGGAAATGCGATGTTCGATCAGCAGGTTTCACTGTTGCAATGCGAATACGGGAATTGCACCATTGCCAGTGCACGTAAACAAACCAGCAGCTAAATAATAGTCTCAATGACAGACTTGGACTGTACGTTACTGGGTGTCCCTATATAGAAAGTGAATCCATAAAGTTTGTGAAAGAAATGGGAGGCACGCCCTCCAGTGATTCATGGGTCAAAGGTTAATTGATTGATTCGTTCATACAGGTTGTGCCGAGTAGTACAAGAATTGTCAAAGATGGTAAGCTTATTTATTTATAATATATTTGTTAATGTAGATATACTTATCATGTTTGACAACTATTACTAAATGTGTTGATGTATTTTGTGTCTTTGCAGGCTCATGTTTTCAGTCAAAAACAGATAGATGGTAAGTAGATTTATTATAAAATTATTTAAAAAACAATATAAATTTATAACGTGTATATAATGTGTGAATTAGGGGTTCATTCATATATTTTCATGACTAAACGGTTGTTTATATGCCCGAGGGGCCGCTTGCGGCCCGAGGGCATAAACAACCGTTTAGTCATGAAAATATATGAATGAACCCCGTTCATACATACCAGAACATTTTGTGATTCTTATTTCATCAAAATAATGACAAAAGATAACAAGGAACATCATAAAAAACGATGAATTTCCTTCGTTTTCTTTACCCCGAGATCGCACATCCGGGCTATATCTGGTTCCATTCAGCAATACGCAGTATTGCTGTCTGGTAAGCAGGTGCAATTGAGACGTCGTGAATTGAGGCGTCGGAGCGGTCAAACACAGAGGACTAGCCTACATCCCGTATCCTACTATCACTCAAACAAGCAAATCTCTTCACGAATTCACTCACCTTGCGATCCTACATCATCAGTTGAAACAAACATCTAAGTTTCCAAAAACAACTTTGTCATTCCTCAAAACTACAAGTAACTTCATTAATAAAAATTGAAATCATACTATTACCCGTTATTGAAAATTTTGTTCGATTTATGTGAACCAAAAGAACGCACGAGTCGAGTTCAGTTTACCAAAATGGTAGCTCCTGCCTCCTGGTCACCTCAGATATGACGTCAGTATCAAGCTGCTTATTAAACGGTGGATCGGATGGGTTGAAATCAACGCCACGTTTTTGACCTTACAGGGGTCAGAGATATGCATATTCATGTATGAAAACAGCGATGCGGATATAGTATCATCACGGAACTGAGATTTTGCGACATTTTCGATGTTTGTACCGGGAATTTCAGACACGGAGACTCCGCGGAGATTTCTACAAATTCGTCCAAAGGGGGTTGAGGATCGCATTTTTAACTATCACTAAATGTTTCGGAATTGAGGTCGGCTAAAAAGTAGACAGTTTCGGGGACTGTAATTGGTGTAGATGTCACATTTTGAACAGTGAGCGATAAGTGACCAATTTGATGCTTAGCGCAAGTGACTATCTTTACTCAGGGTACATCCGGGCCACCGGGCATAAACGCTGTTTATGCCCGGCTCTCGACCAATCACGCGCGCCGTTATATAGCGCGTATGTATGAACTGTGATTTGCATTTATAAAGAATAGATCTGGTTCTGGGTCTGGTTCTGGTAATAAGGTTTGAAAAAGTGAATTTATGAATCTTTTAAAAACTTCCAATTGCTTAAGTAGATAATGGGTCAAGGGTTTGGTTAGCCATGCATGCATCTTTAAGGGTCCTTAAGAGCAGCCAAATCTTCCTAGCAAAGTTCCTTGTCATTCATAATGCTTCATGGGTGCTGGTTGCTTAGAAACAGCATTTTTATCAGCTTTCCAGCATCTTCATTGGCTATGCTCTCTTTGCTTAGTATTTGCATGGTATCATTTGGTTTTTGTCTGTCACACCGGAAGGATGGTTTTTTGTTTTGTGTTCTCTGGTGTATTTTCACACAATGATATGATCAGGGTTTTACTTTACAAACTAAGTACTGTTGTGGGTCTACTATAGATTGCTTCAATGGTGATGACTATTGGCTCTGCTTTAGTAATTGTTTAGAGTAAAAGCAGACACAGCACAACATGCAGATCTACAGCGTATCATCGATAGCTGGACTTTGCATAGTGGAAGATGTTTCTGAATGGGCAAGTACTTTTTAATTCAACTAATTTAGTTATGAGTAGATTCAATTTGATTCAATACTGATTATAAATGAAGTAAATTGTCTAGTTTTTCAGAGGCGTAAGCCTAAGATCTCTTATTGTCGAGTGTAGATGGAAAAAGTGCTCGGTTATCTTGAGCATTATAATTCTCCTGTTTATGCGATAGGCAAGTATTTTGAGAGTTGGGTAAATTGCTTCTATACTCGGAAAAATATGGGTGATGCTTATAAACGCAATTGTAGGCCCTGTTCTATCATCAGTCGAACTTGGAATGAATGTAAAAAGTATGATTATGGAAAAAATATGGCTGATATGTTAATGCATACAATTGTAGACCCTGTTATGTCTTTTATTTGGAACTTGGAATAAATTACAAAATTAATAAGCAATTAAGTATGTTGTTTTTGAACTCGTTTGAGCATGGAAAAACATGGCTGGTATGTTTATAAATACAATTGTAGGCCCTGATCTGTTTGTTAGTTGGAACTGGTAACAATCACCCTGGACAAGTTACATTCAACAGGTCATTTGTCATTGTAGAAGTAAAAAACAACAAAACAACTAGGCCTATATAGTCTAGTGGATATATCCCACTGGCGTTGTTGCTCTTTGCTGTCTGTTTTTTGTGTTTTGTTTCAGAGCTGGTATGAGCTGGAATGCTGGATGGGATGTATACTAACATTGATTTTGATGTTGACTTTTGGGGACATCGAGAGTGTTGAATTAAAACCGTCAGTTCTGAAGTGACAAACATTTATATGCATCAGCTAGACTGCCCTACAAGGTTGATCAGCTGTGGGGAGAGACTCCTGCAGCCCACTTCTGTGTGACTGTGAGAACATTAAATAGACAAATTGCACATACCGGTTGCAAATTGCAAATATGCATGAGGATGATGATTGGGCAAAAAATGATCATGCGAATATATATTGAATTATCAATAGCAAACAAATTAGATACATGGCCATACAGTATTACAGACATCAAGTGTTATCATCATGTGTAAATGTAACTGAACTTTGGTACCAATGTGATGGGAACATGCTTATGTGTGTGGAGGTGGAACATCATGATTGACATTTGCGATCATATAAACTCGATGATGATGTTAACAGAGCAAAAACTACTCTTTGAAGGTGTCCATACAATAATAGTGTGGAGGGGGAATGCTGTGATTGACATTGGGATCATAAACTTTATGTTGATGTTAACAGCACAAAAGCTACTTGTCTAAGCTGTTCCTTACAATGGAGGAAATTCTATAGGAATCGAAAATGAAACTAAATATGGGGATGGAGACTATTACAGACAATGACACAAAATTGCTGAAATAAATTGCATAAATCGGAAGTGGACCATCAGTAAAGTGACTTGGATTTAATCATCAAGAAAATATAATAGGTATCAGAATTCAAACAAAATGTATATATGATTTAAATGAAGGTATTGCATGTACTGTAATGTATTTTTTAAATTTTTGTTTAATTATCTGGATATAAGTGCAGCTACAATTAGTCTAGATATACTTTGTGTAATACACATACAAATCATAGTTACTTAAATTAGGTTAATGTAACAAATGGTCATTAGTATTATATAACAATATGACATATATTTAAATTGGTTAAAAATTGCATACTGCTTTATGACTGGATGTTTATATGTTAGCGTTATTCCTGTTACATGCACTAGATCTTGACAAGAATCACTATCTTCTCAAATTGTTTATTTATTTTGTCAGTCACCCACCTTGTTATGACTACATGTATTGTAACTCTTTAATCTCTGCATGCTTTTAATTTAAATTTGGTTAAGTTTGTATTACCTGATCCATGGTTCTGTTTGTTTAATCATACCTTTTATTTCATTAATTTACTAGTAATAAAATGTTCTTGTCATATTGCCGTTGTGTCTGGGAGAAGATAACAATTTACTATATCCTCGAAAATATCTCATTTAAAAGTGCTGATAGCCTGTTTCAATATTCCTGTAGGTGTTTATAGTTATCCAGAGAAGTTGTTTGATTCTCCAGTAAGAAATGTGAATCCAATTGGAAGGAAAATGCATTTTAGATTTTGAGATTCTTTCAAAGTTAAGAACAGCTTTAAATTGTTAGCCTATTAGTGAACAAAGAGTGGAATAGTCTCAATCACCAATACTAAAAGGCAACAAAAATCATAGTGTTCAATGCAGATTGGTTCAATGATTCTCAGTCAAATTGGGTTGGGAGTCATTCTATTTTCTTAGGGTGTTTGGGTAAATAGCACTTGGTAAAGTAATTATATGCCCAATGATTTCAGAATTTATTCAAATCAATGGAATGGATTTCCATTCAAGCAAGAATGACAAACAACTGTGTTAAATTCAAGTATTAATTAGTAAGAGTTAATTTGATGCAGTAAGTTATCTGAAGGTCTGAGTGCAAAATATTTAAGCTCACTGATCTACATTTTGTAATGACGGTATTCGCGGTAATCAAAATGAATTAGTATTACTAGTATTATTTTTCAAAATGAGGGGAAAAAGTAATTCAAGAATACTGTAATTTATACATTCACTGAGTTGTTGGTTGCTGCATGCATATTATCCATAGTCTCTAAAGCAACATGAAAATATAGGCATTGAGCGCCCTTGGCGAATTACCATATTTGAATTTTTCATGTTACACCATAACAAATAGGTCCTATGGCGTCGGGCGTTGTGTGGTTGTGATCAATCCAGGTCCGGTCGCACTACAGAGCACACACAGTAAAGTAAAAAAATTTGAATACTCTTTGTTTTGTTGGAATTGTTTAAAAAAAAAAAAAAAATAACCTAAACAATTGCTGCTGACAGCTTAAAAGCTGTCAGATACCCAGAGTTGCAACTGTGCTCTGATACAGTGCGGAATTCAATCACCAGGTTGACATGGGGTAGAAAGCATGGGGTCATCGTATTCCGTACATTCTCAATTTTTTCTCCAAAAATATTGTTCAGCAGTTTTTGGTTTTTTTTTCCAAGTTTTTGTAGCCCGCTGCTACCGTGATTGTCTTTTCCCGGGGTTTCTCCAAAGTATCGCGTGAATTATTACTGTGCAAGTGATCAGTTTATCAGTTTTGTTTGGTGCAAGTAGTGAGTGAAGTCTAAACAATTCACAACTTAGGGCCTGTACCACAGACCCTTGAGACTGTGCCCGCATATTATATAAAATAATTTTGCCTAGAGCATGGATCCTTTGTTGAGTGAAAAACAAAAACAAAACACCTAGCAACCATGCTCACATCATGAATACAAGTTAAATATGATGTTCACTAACCTGGGGAGGGAGGGAGGGGGAGGGAGGGAGGGAGGGAGGGAGGGAGGGTTATAGCAAGCTCATCGAGAGCGATGTGCTTGGGTGGATGATTTGAGTATTTTGATCATTTTTCCACCATTTGATTGAATCATTAACAAAAATTTAAATTGGAATTGATAACAAGTCTTTGTTAGTAATGCTTAATAGCTTTGTTTGGTTTATAAAAAGTATAATGCTGAATAACTTTTTTTGATAGTAAGAATTTAAATCTGATATTTGTTGATGCTTAGTTATACATTCTTGAGCTAAGATTATTATATATTGGAAGTGAGTAATGGCAATAAAAGCACTTTCGGTGTGGCAGGTGAATGCCTTGTATCAAACTTTGTGTCTCTTTGTCCCATTATCTGTCTATAAGCAATAAGGTTTGAAAAAGTGAATTTATGAATCTTTTAAAAACTTCCAATTGCTTAAGTAGATAATGGGTCAAGGGTTTGGTTAGCCATGCATGCATCTTTAAGGGTCCTTAAGAGCAGCCAAATCTTCCTAGCAAAGTTCCTTGTCATTCATAATGCTTCATGGGTGCTGGTTGCTTAGAAACAGCATTTTTATCAGCTTTCCAGCATCTTCATTGGCTATGCTCTCTTTGCTTAGTATTTGCATGGTATCATTTGGTTTTTGTCTGTCACACGGAAGGATGGTTTTTGTCCCACCCACCCACCCAAATAGGGGTGAAGTAATGGGAAAATATAAATTTTGTTGTCAGGTGAACAAAATAATATTATGTTGATTTTAATTTGATGGTAATTTGTTTGGAATCATTTGTTAATTGTATATTCAGTTGTATCATGAAATAATCTTCCTTTTGGGAATATATTTCAATGGGTCTATGCTGCAAGTGAAGTAAAAAAGGGTTAGTAAAATGCTGAGTTCCTTTATATCCTGAGGGAGCTCTTTGGTAGAATTGAGGTCCCCTTTTCTACCCGGTGGTGTATATGTTTGGTTTGAAAGCAGAGTTCCTTTATATCCTGAGGGAACTCTTTGGTAGAATTGAGGTCCCCTTTTCTACCCGGTGGTGTATATGTTTGGTTTGAAAGCAGAGTTCCTTTATATCCTGAGGGAGCTCTTTGGTAGAATTGAGGTCCTCTTTTCTACCCGGTGGTGTATATGTTTGGTTTGAAAGCAGAGTTCCTTTATATCCTGAGGGAACTCTTTGGTAGAATTGAGGTCCCCTTTTCTACCCGTGGTGTATATTTAGTTTATAAGCAGAGTTCCTTTATATCCTGAGGGAGCTCTTTGGTAGAATTGAGGTCCCTTTTTCTACCCGGTGGTGTATATGTTTGGTTTGAAAGCAGAGTTCTTTTTATATCCTGAGGGAACTCTTTGGTAGAATTGAGGTCCCCTTTTCTACCCGTGGTGTATATTTAGTTTATTAGCAGAGTTCCTTTATATCCTGAGGGAGCTCTTTGGTAGAATTGAGGTCCCCTTTTCTACCCAGTGGTGTATATGTTTGGTTTGAAAGCAGAGTTCTTTTATATCCTGAGGGAACTCTTTGGTAGAATTGAGGTCCCCTTTTCTACCCGTGGTGTATATTTAGTTTATAAGCAGAGTTCCTTTATATCCTGAGGGAACTCTTTGGTAGAATTGAGGTCCCCTTTTCTACCCGTGATGAAAAATTTGTTTGCATAACCTTTTTATTATAGCAAATCGTTTATTCAAATTGTGGAGTATAGTATAAAAGGAAGATACTGATATTGATAATGATGATTAATGAGATAATTGTTATGAGGTAGTAGTAAGATTGGTACATTTTGTTGTAATTATTATAAAACAAAAACATTAGTGGCAGCAAGGAATAGTAAGGATCTGGGTAGGATGATTTGATTATTTTGATCATTTTTCCACCATTTGATTGAATCATTAACAAAAATTTAAATTGGAATTGATAACAAGTCTTTGTTAGTAATGCTTAATAGCTTTGTTTGGTTTATAAAAGTATAATGCTGAATAACTTTTTTGATAGTAAGAATTTAAATCTGATATTTGTTGATGCTTAGTTATATATACATTCTTGAGCTAAGATTATTATATATTGGAAGTGAGTAATGGCAATAAAAGCACTTTCGGTGTGGCAGGTGAATGCCTTGTATCAAACTTTGTGTCTCTTTGTCCCATTATCTGTCTATAAGCAATTAGCCGATGTTGTGCTAAAAGCATATATATTAAAGTCAACTTGACCGATGCGATGAGCTCGCATGGAGATGTGCAGAAAAAATTAATGAATTGTATTAAAGGAGTATTTCGTGATCCTGCCTAGCATCCTCTTTTTATGACATTTTTCAGTATATACCCACGAAAAAAGCATATTCCCAAAATTTCAGTTGATTCCGATATTGCGTTTGCGAGTTATGCATGATTATGTGTATTACACTGCTCCATAGACAATACGTTGTAATTTCGTTCTGGTGCACCAGAACGAAATTCAAATTTCACGATATCTTTGCTAAACGAATTAATCTGCAAGAAATATTTTGTACATATACATTATGTAGCCAGAGGTTTCCAGTGATATAAAAATCTCAACTTTTTTTGAGCAAAGTGGGGGGATGAGGTTGTGGATCACGAAATGCCCTTATTTTAAGTTGAACATCACTGCAATGGCTGCGCAGTGATGACTTGAAGCTCTGCAAGGTTTTTGCTTCAACTACTTCGGCAGGCAGTTTATTCCACAGTTCAATTGATGCGGGGAAAAATGAATATTTGTATGCATCAATTCTGGTTGCTGGCTTGATGTATTTCTGGTTATGAGGTCTGCTTGATCTTGGATTTGGTGTGAGATATTTACTCATGGAGATGTCAATTAGTTCATGGCGGATCTTATAAAGCAATGAAAGTCTGTGCATCAGTCTTCTGGTTTCTAGTGTCTCCCAATCCAGGTCAGAAAGAAGTTTTGTGACGGTTCCCTTTTCTCTTGAGTATTCCCTTTTACAAAAACGGGCAGCTTGCCTTTGGATTCTTTCCAAGGACATTATGTTCTTCTTCCTGTATGGGCACCAAGCCCCTGCAGCATACTCAAGGTGTGGGCGCATTTTTTTTTTTAAGTTATTTTTTCCCGGTTTTGTAGTGTCCCCGGACCTAGACCTAAATTGCTAGGATCATTGATGGTTGACTAATGCATTTTGATATCATTAATAGAGTATGACATGAATACAAAATATCAATTTTCTTAAAAAACACAAAACATTGTGCAAATTTTATTAATTTTTTTTTTAGGTCAACCATCAATGATCCTAGCATTTAGGCCTAGGTCCAAAACCGAAAAAAACTTAAAATCGCACATGGAATTTTAGAGGGATTGTGATAGAAAAGCTGCACTATCATGAGACTATGCTGTTTTGTTTTTTAATTGATGCATTAAATGTTGGCTGAATATTTTTGATGAAAGTCAATCTTTGACAAGATGTAATTTTGCTATGGAAAGTGCTATGTCAAAACGGTTTTCAGTTTTGGCTTTCTTTACTCAAGGGCTTTAATTTGATATGATGCAGTTTGATGGCAAATTTGAATACACCTTTCATTAACAGGGTTCACAGTTTGCTCTCAAATAAGCGGGTCCACTTTTTTATGTTGGCCCATTCAGATCCCATTTACCGTATTCATTCCAATAAGCGCCCAGGGCGCTTAACAAAGTCATTTTGGGTGGGCGCTTATTTTTACCTTGTTTTAATACCTAAATTTTTTTCGTAACGGGTATTTATTAGAGACGAATTTACATATATGTTATAGAAGGGTCCTGAGACGTTCTAATACTAGCTTTTCTGATGCAGAAAATGTACAATGTATTACTGCAAGTTTACGCATTGGACTTGTACCGTAGTCCTGCAGCTATTTCAATGTATCGACATCTATCTGTCACTTCAACATTTAATAATGGTACCCTTTACCAAATTGAAAATACCCTGGGTGGGCGCTTATTGGGGGATGGGCGCTTATTGGAATGAATACAGTACCGTAGTTGAAATTTGCAGGTCCCAAGCTGATTTTTTGTGGGTCCAAATTGCACTTATGCATCCGATGTACGGAAGGCGGAACACCCGGAAATGCCATCTTCACTCACTACGTCTCGTCCAATATTTTAAAACTCATAGCTCGACCAATAAATATGGGCTCAATCAATCCAATTTTATATCAAAATTTGTTGATTTTGCCCCCCAAAAAAAAAAAAATTCATTTTGCCTCCTCCCCCAAACAAATTCCTGGTGCCGTAATAGTTGATTTGAGTGTTTAGATTTACTGGAACAGTTTTAACAGATATTTTGTCTACTTCTCTGATTGTAAACAGAAAAAGAGGACAAAAATTGTCATCCTTGCCGAATATGAAAGTAACAGATGTGACTTGAGAACTCTAGTTTTGAATTTGGACGATAGGAATGCATTTAATGCTAAAGTATGTTGCTATAATTTTTTTTGTGAAGGATGTTATTCAAAATTTGGATGAAAGTTATGTTGATGTGCTGTATCTTTTGAGTAAAGAGTGCCTCTTTTGAACAGTCCAAAATTTTGTTGAAGTACAATGTTAGCAACATTTTTGATGTGATCGCCCGCCGTGATCGACTGTGTTTACTTCTGAAATTGCTTTATACTGTATCATGCTTCAGCGAATCCAACTAGATTTCACTTGTCCTGTGAAGATCACTGTTCAGTGAAGTCCACTGAAGATCTAAATATCCTTTGCATAAAATCCTTGCACTGATGACAATCTCCAAAATGGTGCTCTTTTTACCTTTCACACAATTTCTTATGGAAATAGGCCTGTCTTGCAATCCCCTGTTTCCACTTATACTGGCACTGGCAGATGTGTTGTTTCATAAACCAGACTTTAGCCAGTCTACAGAAGAATATTCATTTACCCCCAGATGAAATGAGGCACATTTTACTCAAAAGTTTTGCTGGCATATCTGTGAGGAGTATCTCCATTTATTTGTAAACCAGAATTGGATTTAACTTCAGCTTATCCAATAAAATACGGACCCAAAGGGTACCGTTATAATACATCAAACTTGGCTTAACTTTTCAAGAGAAAACTTCTCCCGAGAAGTTTACATACATTTATTGAGTCAATCCTTTAATATAAATTCCTTAGAAAAGTGCATATACATTAATCCTACTTTCCTGAAGCCGGAAACATTCAGGAAAGTAATCTGGATATTTGACATATTTCGTTCAACTTCTCATGCACTATTTCTCAAATTTATTAGTTACGAATTATTACTACTAGCGGTCACCCGTCTTTCGCGGTCAGGGTCTTTCGCGGTTGGTAAATTTTGTACATTTTGTGTACATGTAAATGTTTTATTTTTAAATGTGATTAATGGTATGACAGGAGATGATCATTTAGAACTTAGAAGTATAATATTTAGTATCTTTTCCATATAAATCAATGGCTTGAAATTGCAATTAGATCATGTCTTGCCCCTGTGGGATGCTGGTCGCTCTGATATTTAAGATTTTTATGCATTTGTTTCTACAGTACTTTTTACATTTTGAAATGTACCTTGCTGCCCCCGCCTCCTGCAAAAGTCCTGGCTACATCACTGAGCAGATGAACACAATTTTATTCACATCCCTCTTGGCCCCCTGTGGCATGCTGGCTGATCTGATATTTTAAATTTCTATGCATTTGTTGTACTTTTTATTTGTTAGCCCATTTTGGATAAATTTGTCGTACTCTTTAGCCCATTTATGACAACCCCCCCATGAAATTTTCCTTGCCCCCCCCTCTCTCTCTCTCTCTCTGAAAAAGTCCTGGCTACACCACTGTGCAGCTGAAACAATTTTATTCACATTTCCTTACACTCTATTTCATATAAAGTTATGATCATACCTGATCATACATTATGCTGATAACATTAAACATAGCACTACCACAAAGCAGAGTAGGCCTATTCATGGTGTGGTTTTGCAACCCTGATTAATTTGTCCTTCAAAAGTTTCACTTTAACTATAGGTTCTCCATAAAAACACAGAATACATGCTAATGTTGATCAATTAGTTGAATAAACAATAGATGTTAATTGAGTTTCTACTGTGTCATGTAATAGTTGAGACTACAGGCATAATATCCTCACACCGATGACAGGATAGAAGGCCTAATTCAGGCTATGTCAACATTACATGTAGTGTATTGTGTTGGCGTGAAAAATTTTAGCATGCAGGACCGCTGCCACTGCCTTTGCCCTGCCTTTGAAACTAATTAACATAATTTGACACCCTTAACGTAAACAAAAACAAAATTGGACGTTTTATTGGGGTGCGGACAACTTTACTCTACACAACGCAAAAATCCGTTTCCCAAAATAATGTAAAACGTAGAAGTTTTTAGCCTTACCAATTCGCCAAACTCAGTAATTTATTATAGATTTGTAAACACTTATACAATTACCTATGGTGATCCAATTATTTCCATATAATTGGATTCAAGATTAAATTTGTGGCCCTGTCCCTTTTTTACCGCCACAATTTTTGACCTGGATAGTCTTTACTTTCCCCGTAAATACAGAGTCTGTTCCCATCTACACACAGTGTTGGCTCACCCGTAAGATCTGGGGCCCCTCCCGGAATTTCCCGAGCCAATTCCTAAATTACTCACCCGTGAGATACGGGCCCTCCCGATAATTTCCCGAGCTCATGCCTACACTATTTACCCGTAAGGTACGGAGCCTCTCCGGAACAAAGTGTGGCCCAACTTCTCACAGAGAAGTTAACCCAACTTAATTCCTTGTATAAGATACGGAACCCTCCAGGGAATTTTCCCGGGCCCTTTTGCACACACACAAAGTGTGGCCCAATCTTATCTTATCATAGAGAAGTTAACCAAAATTAATTCCTTGTAAGATGCATAAATGAAATGCAATGAAGAATGAATGAATGAATGAATGAAAATGAATGAATTTAATACGGGGCCAACTTCTCAGAGAGAAGTTAACCCAAGTTAATTCCTTGTACAATACATTTTAAATGCATGAAAGAAATGAATGAATGAAAATGAATTAATGAATATGGGGCCCTCCAGGGTATTACCCCAAGCCCTTTTGCACACACGCAAGTGTGGCCCCACTTCTTGTCTCGCAAAGAAGTTAACCCAAATTCCTCGTAAGCTACGGGGCCCTCCAGGGAATTTCCTCGGCCCCACACATGCAAGTGTGGCCCAACTACTCTTTTCGCATAAGTGAACCCAAATTAATTCCTCATAAGATACGGGGCCCTCCGGGGAATTTCCCTGGCCCACACACAAGTGTGGCCCAACTCCTCTTCTTGCAGAGAAGTTAACCCAAATTAATTTCATGTAAGATACGGGCCCTCCAGGGTATTCTCAAGCCCTTTCCACACTCGCCAAGTGTGGCCCAACTTTAAAGAAGTTAACAGCAATGTATTAACCGGCAAGCTACAGAACCCTTTTTGAAAAAGGATTTCCTGAACACCTAGATCTGTATACCCAAATGTGGCCTAACCTCTCCAAGAGAAGTTAAAATGTGCACTTATTGAATCCTCTCCCTTGGTCAGCTTAACCCCCTCTTCCTGGTAATTTGCCCATGCCCAGAAGCTACCATTAAAACGCAGGCTCCAATACCCTTTAGGTCTATGTACCTCTATACCCCGTACGATATGGATGCCTTCCCAGCCAAATTGAATGCTCCCAGTTGACTGTCCACAAAGGTATTGAATACTGGGATATGACCTAAATTTTTGGGTGTGGTGGGTGGGAAAATTTTCTTCACATTGGAGACACAACTTTCTCCTTCCATGACAGATAAAAATGTGCCTAATCCCTAAACCACTGGCAGTGTCAGAAGGTTATTAAACACTTCCCATTGGCTACTTCAAACAATAGACCTTAAACCTCATTGGTCCTTATATAAAGCCAATATACACCTGCTTATATAAAGCCATTACTAGGCAACCAATCAATAAATCAATCATATTGATTTGTCCAAGCACAAGCTATAATGGACCAGGGTTAGCCTCTTTCACAGGAGGTAAATTTGTTTATTGTATAGATAAAATAAACTTTATTCTTGGAATAGGTACACACTTTGAGTTATTCTAGATCATCTCTATTATGTAGTAGATAAAGGGTGAGAAACAGACCATTACCATAGATAATCGGTCTCTTGTTGAGGTATGGTGAGCATGTTAAGGCGAGACTCAAGGGGTCGAGCCTTCCGAGCGACTAACATGCTAACCATACCTCAACAAGACACCGATTATCTATGGTAATGGTCTGTTTTGAACCGCTTATCTTACATATACGGTGAGCCAAAATAAACGAATTTGTTGTTATGGTTTATTCGCTTTCCAAAAGACAAACTGGAAAAGCTGATATGATTATCTTGTGTACGTTTCGGGTTTTCCACAAATAAAAACACACCGAGACAGTGTAATATTCTTCCCGTGTGTCCTATGCTCGAGTCTATGTCAATTGCAAGTGATTTAATCAAATCAATACAGCATTGATTTTAACGGGAGATTCTATTCAATTCACTTGTGGTCCTGTCCCACTCGATAGCCTTATTAATTCTTTATACATATTCGTAATATTAATAATAAATATATGTAAATAGTTCAAAGGTCAAATTATCAAAGTGGGTGTGTTTTACCTAGACATGACGGTAACTCATTTAACACCATAGAATTTATATTTATCTTTAATATACTTACAGAACAAATGTCCTGAACCAAATCAACGCATATTCCTGGGTACCCTCCTCGACCTATTTTGGTTGGGGTTAGGCCGCAGATTGTTGTAGTTTTTCTACATCTAGTCTTGTGGCCTGTAATGTACTGCATTTTAGGGGCAAATATCCTTGGTTGAACTTAATTTGTAAGACCTCATGGCTCTTGTTTTGTTACCTACTTTGTCGGAATCTGCGTTAGTTGGGAGAGGGAGGACAAAGGTAGATTGACATCCTCGTCCTAATTATACAGGCTTTAAGAGACATAATACAAACTAATTTGCATTATTCAATAAAGGTGTTCTTGGTGTCATTCAATACACACAAGTATTGTTTACCATCTTCATTTAAATATAATATGCATAAACTTGCATAATGATTTATGCTGATCGTGTAAAATATATTAAACTTTGATGCATTTTAAGTTTGTTGAAATGTCCAAAAAGTCAAATAATGTGGCCAGTGTTTCTAAATATGAACATGTACTTCTCTTGTTCAAAATCTATTGACCTGACCCAGATTATCTTGACCTGTCCAGATTATCTTGACCTGTCCAGATTATCTTGACCTGTCCAGATTATCTTGACCTGTCCACATTACTTGATATAATCGACAGTTGGCCAGACTTTAAACAAAAGAAATACAATAGATAATGGAACAAAAGAAGAGGGCTAGACGTATATTACTGGATAGTAGTATGACTACATATGATTATGTATGGGTCGCAAGTTCCTTTCTTTGAAGGCGTATGGACTGTAAGCACATTAATTACCCACAACAACACTGTAGTCTGTAAGGGGCTGTCCATAATTTTCGCCATTTTCACTTACGCGTCGCTAATCCGATCTCAGCAATGCTCCTACTCAAGTTACGTACAAATTAAATGGCGAAGGATTTCCACGACTACTAATAGTAAAATTGAGATGTTGAGTTGGGGTTGTAGTTAGAGTTTAGGTAAAAGGTTCGATTATGTTTAGGGTTAGGGTTATATTAATGTTCCAGGAGGACAGTTGGTCCTGGATTAACATGATTAATGTTTTTACAGATAAGTTGAGAAATGCTAAAAAGAACTTCCTTTTTAAACCATATTTTCATGAAATCGAAAGCCAGCAATAAATTAAAATATAGCTTAAAATGCAGCTCGAATCCAAACTAAATGACTAATGCACTCCAAAATCTGCTGAACATATGTACTCTCTTTTCCACTTAGAACCCCCGGCATCAAATCATATATAGGGGGGGGGGAGGTGGACATCCTTTTGGCATGTTTGGTGTATGTTCTTGCAACATAAACTATGGGTTCCATGTCTTTTGTTGCAACATTGACAATCCACACATCGATCCTAGCTACTTTTTAAAGCATTTTGGTATGAAATAAATTAAGCATAATGTTAATAGGACCACTGTGCTGCTGCATATTAGACTCAAAATTAAAGCGAAAATCATTGTTTGCATGGCATGTTAAAGAAATTGTTCAAACGAATTGAACAATTGGTTATAACTTATGAATAAAATATTGGAAAATACCATAATTTTTCACTTTCATTTTTTTTATTGCTCAAACAAATCGCCATTTTCTTACGCACACATGCCCAGGATTTTTACCCCTCCTCCCTCTTACGTGACGCTTTGTAATGTAAGTGAAAATGGCGAGAATTATGGACGGCCCCTAACAATTAACAATATCTGTCAAAACTCATGTACATTTTCTTATATACTAAACACCAAAGTGTCCCCTTTTTTGTCTCGCCTGAACTTTGTTCAGGATGGGACTTAGTAATCACTATTTCTGTCTGTCCGTCCGTCTGTGTGGGTGTGTGTGTGTGTGGATGTATGTGTGACCGTACGGAGCTGTATCTGAGAAACCGTAAGACTTACGGCGACGCTACTTGGTGGGAGGAAGGGTATCCAAGTTTGCTCCGTACCCGTATGTTTTCGGTGAAAAATATGCAAATTAACATAGCTAATTTGCATAATTTATGCAAAAATCAGCGCAAATTGATAGCGGAGTTTGTGGACAGACTATCTCAAGATCCGTCGGGCGCATGGTAACGAAACCTGGTGACAGGAATGATACACACCTGCTGATCACCTGATTAGTTTTTCTGTGAAAAGTATGCGCATTTAGTTGTTAATTTGCATAATTTATGCGAACGATTCTACAAATATGGTTGGAAATCTGAAGAAATCCGCCTTATGGAGCTGTATCTGGGGATCCGTAAGATCCATAAGCCCTATGATGATGAAACGTGGTAGGGGGTAGTATGACCAGAGGATCTCAACCCGATTCGATTTTCAGCGCAAAATATGGTAATTAAGTACCTAATTTGCATAATTTATGCATAAAATGCAAAAACCTATTTTCTCGGAGACTAGGGGTCGCACGTTCTTCAAACTTGGTGGGTGGGTGCATCTTCACCCCAGACAGAACAAGTTTGTATTGGTTAGTGCGTCAAGGTCACCTGAGGTCATCCAGGGGTCATCTGAGGTCAAATGACTAAAACTGTCGTATGGGCACGAAACTTGGTGGGTACGGTCAACATAACGTGGTAGGGGTAGTATGACCAGAGGATCTCAACCCGATTTGATTTTCAGCGAAAAATATGGTAATTAAGTACCTAAGTTGCATAATTTATGCGTATTTGATGCGTATCAAGCAAAAACCCTTGTGAACAGCTTATCTGGAGATCCGTATGGGGTACAGTGACGTAACTTGGTGTGGAGTAGTGGGGCCAGAGGTTCTTGACCTGATTAGATTTTGAGCGTAAATTATGGTATTAAGTACCTAATTTGCATAATATATGCGTAATAAGCAAAATACCTTGTGAACAGATTATCTGGAGATCCGTATGGGGTACAGTGACGTAACTTGGTGGGGAGTTAAGCGTGGCCAGTGGTACTTCGACCTAATTAGATTTTCAGCGCAACATACTTTATCCAATTTCGTGAGGTCAAAGGTCACATACAAGGTCAAAGGTCAACTGAGGTCACCAAATCTGTTAATAATTAATTTTCAACTGTGCATCACATATCCAAATAACAGCTTGATCGATCATGTAATTAAGGAAATATAACGACTTTAAGATAGTCGCTTTCCATGTAAAGTATAGCAAAGTAGCACTTTCAATGAGTGATAACTCGTAAATGAAGCATCTTTCTGTTTTGATTTATTTCATGAAATAGTTCTTTGGTATTGCCAAATTTGATTTTTCAGCGCAACACACCGCTGTTCATATCGCCCCACAGCGATAATTCAGTTATAGCGCCGCCGTAGACTTATCCGTAAATGCGCAGTCGTTTATACTATCACGAGAGGGCGGGTACAACATGGCGATATCCTTGTAACAATGTAAACACGGAAGAGAGCAGACAAACAAGCTGCAAACTTCAGTTTTTCGTCATTTTAGCAAAAGTTACTTGATATACTGAAAAGAATACATTTCAAGCAACTAGTCAGTATATTTGGTTTCGATGTGGGGGATAAATTTTTTGCAAATGTGATCGGTCTAATTTGCGCCAAGTCCGTATGCATCCACCATTGCCGGTACACAGTAACGCTACACATTCGTCGATACTCGCGGTACTGACTGATTGATGGTAAGTTTTTACTACCTTGCGTGGTTTACATTTCATATCTATTTGTATTAAATAAAAATTTAACATATAAACAAGCTTGTCTATAACCTGAAATCAGGGTAGCAGATTATTTATGTTCTCAAATAAGCGTGTATATTAAGGCATTATTTTAGCACAAAGGTAAAGTTTCCGAATTTTGCAACCTTGTCATTAATACGGAAAGGCACAACATAAACCGAATTTTATTTTGAATTAACATTAAATTGGATAGTAAGCATTAAGTTTATATATATTTAAACAATTCTCATTGTAAAATCATTAGGGTAGTAGCATTATTAAAGCATGATATTCAGATTTTGTAACAAAAAACCATATAAAAAAGTATAGTACATTGTAGGCCTACCGTACGTATATGTTCATGTGTTGAATCAGTTCAAATTTCAAACGTTTGAGGAGTTAGATAATGCTGTATAATCCCTAAACAGGATATTTATGTGATGAAGAGTGACCAACACTTACTCTCAGTTCAAGTATTTTGCTTTAGTTTTAGTATCGGTATTGTAAAAGTATCCAAATCCAAAAAGTAGGCCTACAGTAAAATGAGTAAATTTTTGATTGTCAAAGTTGTACACTGATGATAGATTTTGATTTACATCTTTGCATCAGTCACAGAATGGTATTGCTAATTTGTTCTTTTTTTTTTACTTTGCAATTACTTATCAGATACTTATCGATTGAGATGGAGGAGCATCGTAAAGCACTCAAAATACTGTGCCGCATATGCGGCAAACGTTGTGTGAAACAGCCATTGGCGAAATATTACTTCGGGTACGACAAGAAGAGCTACGATGTCAGAATTAAGGATGTTTATAATATAGACATTACCCTTGATGACGCCCTAATTCACCCCAAATATATCTGCAAAACATGTGTCGCTTCATTGAGTCGTCCTAGTTCGTCAAAATTCATTATGCAATGGGAGCCTCACACAGATTCATGTGTAGCATGTAATTTAATCACAACCACACAGCTGGGTGGTCGCCCACCCAAGCCGCAAGTAGTTGCAGCTAAGAGGAGAAAAGCTACAAAAAGCATCAAGATGAGATGGACAATCTAGAATCAGCATGCAATACCATAATGAACTACCAACAGCAGCATGCACTACCAACAGCAGCTGAACCCACAAAAAAACTCAAACTTGTGGCTACAAGCATCATCAAGGGAATTATACAGTCAACAAATTCTGAAACCGTTGAACTGCCAACAGGTGGTCCAGTAAGTATACTGTGCTTGTAAATTGTGTCAACTAAATGGGTTCAAGTCACAATATTATCATAAAAATTGCTTCCCCCCTTTTCAGCCTGCCCCCTCTTGTCTTGCCGAAATTGCTTGCCCCACCCCCCCCCCATTTTTTTTGGCTCATCAAAAATTTCTTGCTCCCCCCAATTTAACCCTCCCACCAGGGCTCATAATTATTGCACAGCCCCGCATCTATTTTATGTCATTTATTTTCTTATGTTGTGTTTTTTTTACTGTCCTCTACCATAGACAACAGACAGGTCTAAATACTTTTAGTAGTGCAGACGCACCGGGACTCAGATTCGACCAGAATCGATTTTCGTAATGATTGCTATATACTAGAATCCATTTCTTTCATTGAATCATGCAGTACCGTAAGTAAAGCGACTGAGATAGGAAGTTTTTAAAAATTCAAGTACCGATACTAACTAGCCCCTCCCTGATTATACTGGAGTGGTTACATCTATATATTTACCAGCAGGTAAAATATAATTGTTTATAAATTATTTGCAGAAATTTGTGCTGAAAAAGGTGGTAAAGCCTAAAGTCGCGAGCAACAAGGCCAGTCAACAAACAGTGAGGGACAGGAGGAAGAGACTGGAACGAGATATTCAAGATATAAGCAGTCCAACGAAAGATGACGCAGAGGCTGCCACATTCCAGCTTGCAGCGCTACTTAAAGGAAAAACGAATCAGGAGCTAAAGGAGATGATGATAGAATACGGTCTCCTGAAAATTAGAATCCCCAGTGGCCACTTAATTAGCCTTAAAAACCCAGATGGGATGGAGCTGGGATGAGCTTAGGAAGCTCAAAAGGTATTTGCTGTATTTTCATTCAGAGCAAAATTAAATGCATTTATATAATAATTTTCAAACGTACAATGTGCTGTTGATAATGAATGAAAAAATTTGATATGAGGCGACGAAAAAAGAAAACCCTGTTACGGGCCCGACTGACCCAGATTTTGAACAAATTGGGGAACAAATTTTTCCTGTACAAATGAATGCCGACCCAAATTTCAGAAATTTTAGGAACAAATTTTTTTTTTTTTGTATTTTCTCAAATTGCAAATTATTTAAAGATTTTAGTTGGTCATTTCAAAAAACAAAAAAAAAAAGGCTGACCGGCCGACCCAACTTGAAAGGTCCACCCACCCGTAGAGCAGGATTTCTTTTTTTCGTCGCCTTACTGTAAATACCTTCCATCTTCAAAATAGACAAATAAAATATACCGTATATATGATTTATATGAAAAGTGAAAACTGTACTTGTAACTGAGCAATCCATTTGATCTCCAGTATGCAGGCATCATACATTACACAATGTACAAGTACCTTAATTTTTTTTCTTAAATTTATATATTGATTTATGTTACAGATGGTTGTGTGCTTACAAAATTCACATGCAGTGTGAGGCCAAAACTAGACAAGCAAAGAAAGATATTTTACAGGGTGAGTACTACACTTTATAAAAATAGCTGATAATAATCATGGCTGCCAAAAAGACACTATGAATGATTTTGAACTATAGATTGATGGATGTTTAATAATGTTATTTTTTAATCAGATCCTGGAGACCAAAAAACCTTGTTCTATAGGTGGAAGGACCAGTTCTTCATTTTTATTTTTTAGCAAATGCATACACAATATTTTATGATTTTAATAAAAGTGGGTTTTTTTTCATACAGGGTGTAACATACAGAAAGAGATGCTACCTTTCTTTTTCAAGGAAAAAGACCAAGAAACCAAGAAAGATGAGACTATTACAAAACTGGCCCCCATGGTTTCCATACCAGATCTACAAGACCACATCACACACACACTTGATGAGCTAGACAGGTTAGTTGATCAGCTTTGTTGTTGTTTTATTATTTTAAGCCTTTTTTAACTGCTCTGGAAAGTACATTGTAAGAAAACATCTCTCCTCTCTTTTTCTCCTACCCTCTTTCAGTATCCCTAGCTCTCTTGGATAACTTTACATTTATCATACCGTATAATATTATATCCTTTTTTTAAAACCAGGGTTGATCTTCTTACATGGGATGATGCTATACCAAACGATGAGATTTGGGTGAAGATAGGTGGAGATGGTGGCGGTGGAACAACTAAATTCTACTACCAGATTCTAAACACAGAGAAGTGCAACTCCAGAAGAAACAGCACAGTATTCTGCGCATATGCAGCGGATGAATCACTACCAAATCTGCACATAGCATTGGACAGGTTTGTGAATCAAGTTAATGGACTGCTGACTGCTACATGGAGGTAATAATTCATACTAAGGCGTAAAAAAATTGTTTGATTGGCGTAATCCGACCAGCACTAAAATATGTCTGACCCTGACTTTTTGGTTTTTTTTTGCAAAAAAAAAAAAAAAAAAATGTTCCAAGGCCAAGGCCTTTATTAATTGCAATTTACAGCTTTAAGAGTAAAAAAAAATCCCTACCTACTTACCTACCTAAATGTTTTTAATGTTACACCAATCAAACAATTTTTTAAGGCCTAATTGACTGCCTAGATTTACACACTCACATCCCCTCATGAGCTAACGGCCTAACGCAGGTAAATATTTATACTGTCAAGTCAATGCAGTTCAAAACATGAGAGTTAGCGGTTGCCATCTTTATGTGTCTGTTTTATTGTGAAAGGTAACTTCCAGAACATGCACACATTTATTGTATTAAAATAAAATAAGAAAACAATTCCCAAAGATATAAAAATTGATCCAAATTTATGTTTCTTTCAATTTTTCACATCACAGAGACAAGAAAATCGTTCCATGGTTGTGTGCCGACTACCTCCTAATATGCAAACTTCTTGGATTGCAGGGTGCTTCAGGTAAGACATTATCATCTGAGATGTATAATTTGACCAATGTACAGATTAATACACCAACTTGATAATGAACAGCACAATTCTTGTTTTTAAACTTAATGGTATTTTCACTCAATAATGCTTTATTTATTTCAGCAACATATCCATGTATGTTGTGCCATGCCAAGAGAGGGAAGCTAGACGAAGCAGAAGAGGATGAACAAAGATCTCTGGAATCAATTCATACAGATTTTGAAAGAGTGGAAGCAAAGGCATTTACAGTAGAGGCCAAACAACAGAACCATAGCGTATCACACCAACCCTTCTTCAAAATTCCCCTTGAGCAGGTACATTAATTTTGAACACTGCATGAGATGAAAAATGAGATACCGTGCCTTAAAAGTGATCGTATCATCGTATGTTGACTATGTTCGTCATTGTTCGATCTATTGTAATATTAACTTATAGTTATACCATATATTTAAAATTCTGCAGTTCATGTTAAAATTACAAATTTTTACAATGTACCGGGTACATGTTTGCTTGTTTGGTCTGGAACAGTAGACTCATTAATTGCCAAATGTGACTGTCAACTTTTATTTTAATATCTTTTTACAGGTTTGCATACCAGGGCTACATGTAAGCTTGGGACTATGGAATAAGTTTTACAGCCTGCTAGAAAATGATGTGGGGAAACTTGGAAACCTGATTGTTGATAAACTTGCTGAAGAGGATGAGGTAGGTATCACACATAATACATATTAACTGGTGTTGTATGTATTTTTTGTTGTTGAAAAAAATGAAGTCAATCATTAAATGAGCAACAAAATCTGACCAAGTTAGGAAAATATAATTGTACCGGTACATAATACCAAGCCAGCACTTGTCAAATGTCATATAAAATCATACAAAATCAAACAAACCGAACACTACATCAACTTATTTGAAAAATGATGTTGTTTCTCTCCATCATAGGGTTGGCATGATAGCTCAAATAAATACATTTTATGCCATGCACCTGGACATTTAATTTATTACTTAAGTGTTTATTTAAAACAAAATATTTATATTTATTCAACAGAATTCTGAAGAAGAAAAAACCAAGTTTGGCAAACATGTCAAGGTAACCAGGGAGTTACTGAAGCAAGTTAGGAGCAAAGAAGATGAAGCTCAGAAGATAAGAGAAGAGTATATTGACTTGGAATGTCAGCTTGTGTATCAGTCTTTGAGTTCAACAGTATCACCCACACACAAAGAGCAAAATAAGGCCATATCCAAACTGCACAGTCAGGCTCAGAAATTGGTAAGGAAAGAGAGAAATAGAGGGAGAGAGTCAGGATGAAAGAGTGTAGGAAAGAGAAAAAAACAAGATTTATAAAAGTAGGCCTACATTACTAACCCATTTTTATTCATTTATATTATATAATTTTACAGGAAAAGGAGGCTGAAGATATCAAGCTGGCAAACAAACTCGATGAGGCAGTAAATCCACTGATGAACAAGATGGATGAGAGCTTAAAGAAATTTAAGGTTCGAAGACAAGCCTGGTACTCGGGGACATTCGTGGGTAACCACGTCCACAAGTGTTTGAAGGTATTAAAACAAGATTACTTGCTATAAATAAGGTGAAAATAAATAATTTTTTTTGGCAAATTAATAAAAATCCCCAAGATCTGTAAATTTATACTTTGAAAATGTATGTTGAAATACAAAAAAAAAAAAATTCTGATGATAAAGATCCATGTCTGAATTTTAATTGCAGAAGGAGAACTACAGTCAACTACTAGATGACATATGCATTGCTGCTAAGGAGATCTGCCCTGATGACGAGGTCATTGACTTTGCCGAAATGATCAAATTGAAGTACACACGACTGTTTGAGGCCTTCAGCTTGTGCCACCAGGGCTACAGCAAATCTGAGTCAATCTCCGCTGCAGATCTGTCCAGACTTGGTTGGTACATTGCATACTGGTAGTCATTATATAAGTTTATTTATGGCCCCCCAACAAGTGTTTGTGAACGGTCCCTTATGATCCAAAATTGGAACATTTTTGGAAAGTATGTTTTGCCAAAAAAATCTTTGGTGGCATTTTAGGGTACAGTAATTTTAGCCTCCAGAGAAGAATACAAAACACATGACCAACCAACCCTACTTGAAAGGTCTGTCCTCCCATAAAATATTTTTTTTTTTTTTTTTTTTTTCATTTCCTTACATGTGTATTAATTTTTTTAGTGTGGCATCTGGACATTGTAGCCCTATCTACATTTAACATATTTATCAATGATCTATTTACTTTTGCAGAAATCAACATACACAACTTAGCTGGCTACTACAAGGATACATTTGGAGGTGGCAAATTTACACCAAAATTCCACCTGCTGTTACATCATGTAACAGATTTTATTCAGAGAACAGGAGTTGGATTGGGGAAGATGGGGGAACAGGGTGGTGAACAACTGCACCACGAATTCAATGTAATTGGCAGAAGAATGCAAGGAGTCAAGAATGTGAAGGGGGAGGATCCAGAGCTGCATCATTTAGGTAGTGTGATGGAAGAACATCTCATCAAGGTCAGCCCGGTAACACGCAAAATGATTGAGGAGTAAATTGATACAGAACAACTACTTTTTAGACAGGTTTTTCCTTTTTCATGTGTGACTGTATGTTAATTTGAATATGATGTATAATATATATTATTTATATGTACATGTATGTATAATGTAAATAACTTGTAAATAAATGAAAAATGTATAAATATGTATATAGCACTTGTATAAAAGTAATGTATTGGTATGAATGAAATAAATACATGTAAATAATGTATAGTGATGTATTGTATAATAAAATATAATGTATGCAATGTATATAATATTAAATGTATATAATCATATTTTTGTACGTATATAGCTATAATGCAATAAATACATATGTATATAATGTTTATAATGTATAATAATAATTAATGTATACATTTACTGTATAATATTAATAATGCATAATAATGTATAGCCTAATGGACGCACTAAATATTATAAATATACAGGTATAAATGCATGTGTATACAAATGTATGTACAATTGTAAATATTGTTATTGTAGAAACTGTAATTAATAATGTATATATCTTTATGTAAATATTTATATCATAAGCATTTTAGGCCTATAATTGTAAGCATATTTATGTAAATATTTATTTGTATATCCTATAGGCCTCAATAGAGATTTATATTGTAAGATAATAGAATGTACATGCACATGTATATAGTGTAAACAATGTAACAGAACATATTATTATACATTTCTTTATTATGTATTATAATAATAATAATAATGATAAATAATATTGTGTATATTTGATGTAAAGTTTCACCATGATTGTATTTTTGCCAAATGTATAATACTATTATAATTATAATTAATTGGCATGTTGAAATTTTTAATAATATTTTTCAAACTTGACAACAACAAAAATGCACTCTTTTAATTGATACTTATTAAAGCTTACGTTATGTCATGGTTTTCTATCTTTCCCCTTTTCAGCCTTGAACCATGACCATATCCAATGTATTTTTAGGTTAACACAGTTAAAACGGTATTCCCCTCCCCCCTTCAATTCAATATGTCAAAAATGATGACACCCACATAAGTTTTTGTGAAGGCAGGAAAAAAGCCTCCAGTTGAAAGTTCTTTCAAAGGTCCTAAAAAGCAACATGACAGCCTCAAAAAATATTTTCTACTTACCATTGCATTGATCAGCATGAGTCATTCAAAGTCATGAGCATGTATTAAATAATATGAGCCCTGAAAATTCCAGTTTAAATGATTATTCTGGTCACTTGAATCAATTGGAAATCTCACTTGAGGTTATCCACGGGCTGACATATTCCATTTCCTTAAAATGATTGTGACCACAGCTATTATCCTGATCACTTGAATCAATTGGAAATCTCACTTGAGGTTATCCACGGGCTGACATCCAATTCCAGTTAAAATGATTGTGACCACAGCTATTATCCTGATCACTTGGGAGTCTTGAATCAATTGGAACTTGAGGTTATCCGGGCTTATCATCCAATTCCATAATCACGACCACAGCTATTATCCTGATCACTCGACACATGGTACTTCAAATATTACTTGTCTTGAATCAATTGGAAAACATGAGGTTACATCCCCGGGTTGCATATTCATATGCCTTTATTAATCTGGGATTATTCCTAGCACAGGTAAAAACTAAGCCTTTTTATCCCGTTATGCACTGCACTCGAGTCGAATCCATACATTCAACAGGTTCAAATATTCATCACGTCCATGGCATGCGATACTTGACTTTCCACACTCTTTCCAAAAAAGCAGTAGGCAAACAAACTTTTCCTTTTATGAAGTAAGTTCCCGGAGCATGTTTACTGCAAAATTGCGTTTAAGACAGGTTTATCTTTCTGTTAAATCAGCATTCAGTTATATTCCGTTCAGAACTTCACCAGCAATCACCCAACATGGCCAACAGCACGATCGTGTTGCGTTGTTTAACACCGCGCCGTCGTCCACTGTGCAAATATTAACTGTAACACATGTGCGCGTCTGTTCGGTAATAAAGTTTGCAACATGGACCAGACACTCTTCTCTGATTGGCTGCAGGACCGTGCATAACCCATCAAGTACGTACATGAGCTCACATGACTAGCATGTAGCATCAGCAATAATATAAACAATCAACAATAATAATACAGAATAAATACTGGGATTAGTGATGACGGTAAGTTTTATAAATCATGAAATGGCGTTTATACGTGCGGCATGCGGGTAAATGAGGCCTGAGGATCTAAGACTCGTACAAGAAAATAAAATCTGCTACCCGGATTTCGTAAACTGCATTGTGAAGTTGAAAGGATGTTTTAAATGAAAACTTCAAAATTTATTCCGGCTAAACCACGCCAATAATTAATTTAAAGCGATAAATACTGTGCTTTTGGTGCAAAAATATCAAAAAAAAATCAACAAATCCTTCTTTTCAAAGGGAATATTAAATATCAGAAAGTTTATGAAGTAAAAAGATATAAGCCAACAAACTTCAACAATTATATAACCATTTTATTGATAAAAAAAAATATATAGCCGGTAAAACGCAATTCCGAGGCAAATTCAAGTTATGAGATATGATCCGATGCTCCCTGTTATGACTGTGCGGCACTTTTAGCAACATAGCGATCAGTTTGCGCGGGAAAATAATAAAGCGGATGTGACGTCACGCGTGAACTCAGTTACGGGTCGAGAACAGCGGTGAACATACTTTATCCAATTTCGTGAGGTCAAAGGTCACATACAAGGTCAAAGGTCAACTGAGGTCACCAAATCTTTTAATAATTAATTTTCAACTGTGCATCACATATCCAAATAACAACTTGATCGGTCATGTAATTAAGGAAATATGAGGACTTTAAGATAGTCGCTTTCCTGTAAACTATAGCAAAGTAGCACTTTCAATGAGTGATAACTCGTAAAGGAAGCATCTTTCTGTTTTGATTTATTACTTTGATGAAATAGTTCTTTGGTTTTGCCAAATTTTTGGAAGGTCATTACGGGGTCATCCGAGGTCACTCAGGGGTCATCTGAGGTCAAGTTATTAAAAACTGTCGTATGGGCATAAAACTTGATGGGTACAGTCAACATTTCAAGCCAAATTTTTGGAAGTTCATTTTGGGGTCACCAGGGGTCATCTGAGGTCAAATTAGTAGAAACTGTCATATGGGCATGAAACTTGGTGGGTACAGTCAACATTTAAAGCCAAATGTTTGGAAGGTCATTTTGGGGTCACCAGGGGTCATCTGAGGTCAAATTAGTGAAAACTGTCGTATGGGCATGAAACTTGGTGGGTACAGTCAACATTTAAAGCCAAATTTTTAGAAGGTCATTTCAGGGCCACCTGGGGTCATCTGAGGTCATATTAGTAAAAACTGTTGCATGGGCATGAAACTTGGTGGGTACAGTACAGTTACCATCAGCCAGATAATCGTGCCCAGCCGATAACAGCCAAATTCATTTACCTCTCTACCAACAGTTATCGCAAAAGCAGGCGGTCACAAAAGCAGGCGAGACTCGTGGTTCGAGAACCACCTTGTATTAATAGCCCACTACTTCATTCACATCTTCACAACATATGATGTAATCTGGGAAATTCCCAAACATAAAAACATTAACCTTTCACCCCACTTCCTGGGGGATTTCCAATATGATATCATATCCATTTTACATTGTAGGAAATTCCCAATCCATAAATAGTCATGAATTACATGACAAAGGAGATTCGCAACTTTCATGAAATAACTTAAAATTATAAACAAAAATAACTGATCAAATTAAATTGCTCGAGGCACATTACAGTAAGCAAGCATATCTCATAAATATTTGTTGTTTGTTTGTTTATTGCAGAGTACAAAGAGTGCTTTTCTCTGTACGATAGATCTGAAAGACGGGATGGAATACGTGGTGAAGACTTGATTGTAGTCATGAGATCACTAGGCAGCTATCCAACAATAGAAGAAATCAAAGATTATCGCAAGCAGTATGAACATGGTAAATACATCATATGTGACCATCCACCACGAAATGGTAGTAAAGTCGGCTCTAGATCATTTTCTGTTTATTGCAGATTTTGAAAGAATGCATTTTCAGCTTTACAATGACACCTCAACCAGCTTCATCGGACATCTAGAAGTGAAGTTATGGTTCATCAAAGGTCAAATTCCTAGTAGAAATCTCAAAATGGAAAATGCTGACTTTACGACTAGTTTGTGGTGGATAGGCACATATGTTATGGCAGTGCTGTAGCATAAGTCATCCTATTGGGCCACCAGGCCTGATGGAGGTGGGGTGTCATTTTTCAGCAATTTAATCTGTGATTTTCTAAATTTTCAAATCAATTAGGTAGTGCAATAATTATGTTTACCCCGGTCTGGTGAATTATAGGGGAGGGACAAAGATTGTTTGGCAGGCCAAAAGTGGGGGCAAGCATTTTTTGGCAGGTCAAAAGGGGGGTCAAGCAATTTTTGGCAGGTCGAAAGGGGGGGCAAGAGATTTTGGGCACAGATATTTTGGGCACCATTTCTATATTACGCCCTAAAAAGGTGTAGGAAAACGTTAGGAACACATTCAAATATGCATTTCCTGCTCGCTGCGCTCGCATTATATGATTAGACAATTTAAGGTTTTAAATTCGGGTTCCCCAAAATCTTGCGTGTGTAAGGTGGGGAGCAAAGAATTTTTGGCACATCAAAAGGGGGACAAAGGTTTTTTGGCACGTCAAAAGTGGGGGCAAAGATTTTTGGCACGGCCGAAGGGGGGGAAGCGATTTTGGCAGACCATTTTGAAAATTCACCACCCCGGGGTACACATAATTATTGTACAGCCCCTTAGGGGGTCCTGAGGCTGCACCTATGACACTACACCACTGTTGTTATGATCTTCTTGATTTTATAGCATAGGCCAAGGAAAAATTGTCGAGATTTTCATTAGCTCAACCTAACCCAACCACCGGTGGATCCAAAGGGGTTAAGGGGTATGATCCATGGCTATCGAAAGGGAAAGAAGGAACAAAAAAGGAGAGAAGCTGAACAAAGAAGTCACTTATTACCCTGGGAATCGAACATAAAGACCCCTCACATGTCAAGCACAAGATCACAGTCCAGTAGCCACGGGGGTTTAGCTGGCACGGCCAGCATTTCCTTGCATATATATGGCTTAAGGTGATTGCAACATGGCATCATGTGGGATGCATGCACCCAAGTTTTCCTTTAGTGTGGTTAGGGTTAGATTTTAAAAGAGGAAACTTGTAATAGCACACTCACACACACAACACACACACAAATCAAAACCAGACAGTGGCATCAACAGGGATTTTGGGGGGGGCGGAATAGGGGAAAAAGTGAATTTCAGGGGAGCAAAAGCAACCAATTTTGTACAAAATGGCTGCAAAAAGTGGAAATGTTTCACATTTTTTACAGGTTTTCACATGTATTTGTGTATTTCTCTCCTTACATTCTATTGTAAATGCTCTAAACAGCTCTCATTGAAGACTCCAGAAGAGCTATTTTTAAACAGCTCTTCTGGAGCATTTTAATGCAATGCTCTCCTACATATTCCAAAAGACAGTCCCTGCTATTTATATCACATGACATACCACAAAATGACTCCATTGAAGTTGGATTTAGAATAGGCCTGGCATTTTCGGATAATTTTGTGCCCAAAAAAAATGAATTTGAATGCATTTTGATACCATTAATAGAGTATGACATGAAAACAAAGTATCAATTTTCATATTAAAAAAACACAAAACATCATGCAAATTTTTTTTTAGGTCAACCATGAATGATCCTGGCATTTAGGTCTAGGTCCAGGGACACTACAAAACCAAAAAAAAATAACTTAAAAAAATTGTAATGTAATCTCGGGCGAGTACAAATGTACCCGCGAGTCCGCCCGAAAATGCCAGCCTTAATTTAGAACTGTAATTTTATGGCAAATATATTACAAATTCATTATTATTGTCGTCATTTTTTTCCTATCCAACTTTGCTTCATCATTTCAGGTGGTAAAATCAAATTTAATGATTTTCTGATGGTGATGAACAACCAGTTGAAGACAGAAGACGCACAAAAAGAAATTCTGGAAGCATTCCGTATGTCAGATAAACAGAAGATGGGATCCATTCCTGTAGCAGAACTCAAGAATACAATGACAAGATTTGGAGAACAAATATCAGAAAGAGAAGGTAAGGGGTTTAGACAGGATCCAAAAACTGCCCATCGACAGATCCAATGAAGCAGTGGCGGCGCCATCGGGGCATGCCCCCCCCAGTCAGAACTCTTGCCCCCTGTTTCCCCCCCAGTAAAAAATTACGAAAATGTCCACTTTTTACGGTAATTTTGCGCAAACTTTGTTGATTTTGCCCCCCCTGAAATTCACTTTGCCCCCCTAATGCCCCCCCGCACAAAACTTCCTGGCGCCGCCACTGCAATGAAGGGGGGGGAATGAAATTTCAGGAGAAATACTATACAGTAAGCCGAAGAATTAAGGTACCAGTTATGTTCACCCCTTAAAGACCTTATTTGTTGAAATTGGTTGAGAATTAAAGAAACGGTAATCTAAAACCTAACCAAGAAAACAAGAAAAGTTGCACTTTTGTGTTCTTATCGATGAAAGCATGATGCCTGTTATAACATGCTAATCAATGGAAACATGGTGCTAGTACTCTTGTTCGAGAACGCATTGTGTACAAATCAAAAGGGCATGCAATGGAGCAAACTGCAGCTTTTGAATTTGCATCTTCCTTGGGTTTTGGATTGTTGTGTCTTTATTTCTTGAACGATTTAAATGAATGAGGTTTTAAATCCGAGTTAAAAGATGCAGCTATTGGCTGCTGGTTCCAATTATGACACATATGTGTTTGTTTAGGGTAAACAGGGGATAAACATAACTGGTACCTTAATTCTTTTGCTAATTACCATAGTTTTCAGCAAGGTTCTTCAGTGATCTGCCGATTTGATTCTGTTTATGGCGTAAACACAGAAGTGGGTTTTTGATTGGCTAATTGAAACACGTTGTCATCATATCGGCACCTCATTCGCTGATCAAGCTTCCTAGCATGGCATGACCCAGTTCTTTATAATTATAAAGAGCAGACAGACAGACATTGCTGAAGGAATTTGCTGGATACTATCCTTGTATTTTTTATATGGAAAATAGAAAATCTGATTATTTTCAGGAAAAAAGTAGCAGCAAAAACTTGGAAGCATTACAGTGTTACCTTTGAGCGCCATGTGAACAGGAAAATGAGAACAAAATCAAAAAAATTGGGAAAAAATTGAAATTTTTTCAAAAAACATTTGACATTATTCCCATATGTGATGCGATCAAGCAAAATCAGTCAGAACTCGGAAATATTGATTTCAAGATATAGCCAAACAAAGGAAATATTTCCTTTTGTTTCCTTTTGTTTTGGAAACTCTTTGATTGCTCTTATCTTTGGAACTGATTGCTCAATTTCAGTGGGGATTTCTGCAAAATCCAGATTTGTAAATGCTTTGTACTATCCGATAAGAAACTGAAAATTTAATATTTCTGAGTTCCGACTGATTTTGCTTGATCGCATCACATATTAGGGAATTTCCACCATTACCCACTGCCCTGCAGCATTAATATTGATGGGTTAATAATATACTGTATTTTTGTTTGTCTTCCACAGTTGACTCCTTGCTGAGAGAGCTGGGTATTCAGAAGAAAGCTGGCATTCCTTATAAAGAATTTGTCGCTCAAGTCCTCAACCCAATTCCTGATACCCTGCCTTAATGTATGTACTTCCAGGACTGAGATATTGAATTGTGGGTAATCTTATGTTTCATCCACAGAGGAGTAAGATAGACAGAGCGCGTACCACCAGTCAAAGTCTCCGCCTCATCCGATAATGAGGGCCGATTGTTCCATGAAATGCGACAGGCGAGACTGCTATGCAATTACCGCGTATTTTCATGGTCTATCGCGTGTCGCGAAAAGCACGCATACGCTCTATCGCGATATCTGCCAAGGCACGCAGCGCTGGCGTGATTGTTTGACACAGCACGATCGAACAATCGGCCCTCATGAATATGCGAGAACTGGTACCATACAATACATGGGGACTTTGACTGGTGGTACGCGCTCTGTCTTATCTTACTCCTCTGTGGTTTCATCACCCATGTACTCCATGATTGTATTATGTCATGGGTGGTGTAAGGTGAAATTGCTCAATAACACAACTGATATACTGACTTTATGTTACCAATACTCTATCTAACCAGGATGACATATGAAATAATTACCAATTTTGTGTTGCACTGCTCAAGTGCAACAAATTTTGAACATCAGCACAAGCCTGTCTGCACAAAAAATAACACAGAGCTGATATAAATATGGCTATAGCTTCAGAACTAATAATTAACCGTATTTCAACATAAAAGTAAGGATGATTTATTTACGCACATTTTGATACCCTATTTGTCCAATTTCGTTCAATATTAACAACACAGCATTGTTTTTGAAAGAAAAATACCTGAATTTAAAAGTTACAGCTATTTGTATTGATTTGAAGTCAAAGCAAAGATAGATAATGTAGGGTAATACATCCCCTGTAATCTGCAACTTTTAAATTTGGGTATTTTACTTTAAAAGCACTACTGTGTTGTTAATTTTGACATTGTTTGACAAATGTGGTATCAAAATGCACGTAAATAACTCATCCTTCTTTGTACATTGAAATATTGTGAAAACAATTATTAGTTCTGAAGCTATATGCGTATTTATAACAACTGCGTTACTTTTTGCACACTTTAGGTTATACTTTAATTTGTTTCCCCTCAAGTTTGGTAGTGACGTAGGTGCGTAGTTTGCGGGTCACAGTATCCAAATAGCACACACTAAATGAATCCCATAGAATGTATACACATGCATACAAGGGCGGTTTGACATGCTTGAAATGCAACAGCATCAAAGCACTGAGGTTACTACCAAACCCAAGGTGAAACAAAGTGTAGTGGCATACTGGCATAGCCAAGGGTTGTGGTGTCCACAGGCTAGGTTTAAGTTAAGCCGCTATAAACATCAGTAACAATAACATGAAATAGTGTAACATTTGGCTCAACAAAATAAAGATCCTATTTGGCTGAAAGTGAGTCATAAATTTAATTCGGATGAACCAAGACTCAACAAGTCACAAAATATAGTAGCATTACTTCATATGTCAAGCCTTACAGACTATAGTAGGGAGCAAGATGTAAAGGTGGGGAAAATGAAATATCATGTAAATTATATTTATCCATCAAAATCAGTCAATTCACACAATTCTTTGTAAAAATATGTTGCTGTGAATTGTATTTCAACAATTTAATATCAGTACTACTATTAATTAACAATGCATCATGTTTTGTGTGATCTCTTACGTAGAAATACAAACAATATGACTTGCTACCACGAAAACAAGTTGGTATTTGAGACATCTTGGCTGCTAATTTGATGTTCTTTTTTGCAGCGCACCTGAGCAAGCCAGTAGTATGTCAGTCCTGAATGGCCCAATGTGCCCCCATTCTCAAAGGACATACTATTAGCTTGATCAGGTGCGTGTGAAATAAAGAACACCAACGCAGCAGCCAGGACGTCTCGAAACTACCAACTTTTGACATGCTCATTTAGTGGTAGCAGGTCACAAATTGCCTAGTCTCCTCAGCAGCTAGTTGGTTCCGCTCCACATAAACAGTCTGCCAATGATAATAAATAAGTCCTTTTTGATTGCCTAACTCTTTTCCCATGGCATCATCCAGCACGAAGGCTTTTTTTTGATTTGTGAAATCTTTATTGAGGGATTTAAACTACTTCAGTGGCAAGCACTGCTTTCCAAGCAGGCCCTCATACAACAATATTTACAACATTTTTACAGAATATTTACAAAATAACATGATGTTTAAAATATATACAAGAACATGAATAATAATGTGAAAGAAAGAAAATAATGCATCTCAAGTACATGAACGATATAAATCAAAAATACATACAATATGATAATAAATGATTATGATTTAGCAGAAATAATGATGCTCGTCTTGAATTGATGCAAAGACAGAGTTTCAAGGTTTATACGATATGATGGTGGTAAGTTATTCCATAAATTTGCAGCTCTTACAATAAATGTACGTTTACCACTATTAGAATTATATTTAGGCATGATCAATGTGTTAGAAGTTTCATTTGGTTAATTAAATTGATTGCTTCAAATTCATGAGCAATTTTAACCCGGACGTAAACTTATCTTTATCAGTTCATGGCTACATGTATCCCCATCATCCATATTTGCCCAGAAAGTTTCTCGTAAATATCACTTATGTTGGGTAAAAATATTCACACATTGTCAAAATTGTTGTGCTGTACAATAACACTAAACGCAATACCAGTGGGTTTTCGGCTATTGATCATGCTCAGATCATGCTATTCTCACAGTTCAATCCAATTCACTCAAGCTCCTGGATGCAGCATTTTTTCAATCTTCATTCAATAGACTTTGTTTAATAGTCCCCTCCTTAGCCAATCGGAAACGGCGTTATAAGTTGCCATTGGCAAAATGTTGTGTGTAGGAGACTAATATTGCTTTCATAAGTAATGTAAACATATGTAATGTGATCAAGCAAAATCAGTTGGAACTCGGAAATATTGAATTTTCAGTTTCTTATAGGATAGTAGAGCTGGATTTTGCAGAAAACCCCATTGAAATTGAACAACCAGTTCCAAAGATATGAGCAATTAAGGAGTTTCCAAAACAACAGGAAACAAAAGGAAATATTTGCTTTGTTTGGCTATATCTCAAAATCAATATTCCGAGTTCCGACTGATTTTGCTTGATCGCATCACATATGGTAACCTGGGTTACCAAATAAGTAACCAGGGTTACGTAAGTCACAAGTTTCAGGTAATAGGCAAAGTGGATATAGAGTCTGGATAAATACCTGGCCCTATTCAGTGTGTGATCATGCGAATCCATGGTCAATTCAATCAAGAGCCAGGCATGAAAAATTTCAGCGTTTTAGCTGATTTCAGCATTTTTTGTAATTGTTTTCAGTGTTTTTCAGCCTATTTTTGAATCAAATTCACTGAAAATGGTTTAAAAAAACATGGTTTTCAGTGGTTTTTTTTCCAAGACCAGTTTTCATGCCCGAAGAGCAGAATACCATGCCATGATATCTGTATAGTACATCCACTGTGCCTCTTGAAGGCCCAATAAGTGATGCCAGTGAAAGTGTTAAAATTATAATTGTGTAAAATTGCTTAAAAGTGAAGGATAAGTTATTAAAATAGTCATTGTGTATGTTTAGAATGATAATTTGGCAAGGTGAAGCCCTATTCAAATACATGTAGCTGATGTCTCCACTTAAGTAGAGATATTAGAATTTCATGTAAAATGTCCTATTTTTGGCTTAACCACTAGCAGGCTATGTTAGAACAATCACATGTTGGCTTTTTTTTGCCTAATGTTGTATTGAAATACGGTATACTATATATTTCTATCTTTGATATTATATCATCATGAGTTTGGCATACTGCTGAATATTGATTCATCTATTCATTCATCATGTTACTCATAAAATCTCTTGAATTAGTGAGTAGGGGATCAGACATTGTGGCATTGCACTGTTAAGTCTGATCCTGACTCCATTTCGCAGCGTGATGCGATGCTGTGATGCTTTGCAAACATCGCAGCATCGCGCAATGAAATTAAAATGTACATTTTAATTTCGTCACACGATGTTTGAAAATCATGTGGGGTCTGCATCTCCTTTTAAGGTCATTCTACAGACCTTGATTTTCCAGCAGCCAATCACAAGCGCGTGCATTACTGCGTTATCGCTGTGCGATGCGAAAAAGTTGAACATTTTCCAACTCCATTGCGGACCGAAATAAATTTCTACCGCATGATGAGAATTTACAACACAGAGCTTGTAAAAGCCTGGCTAAGATTACAGTTTTTATAGCATCCAGCATCGCATGGCGGTGCGATGTGGAGTCAGGATCGGGCTTAAAATAACAAATCAATATTCAAACTCATAAAGATATATTGTATTCAAATTATTCTATTTTATATGTATATGTAGCAGTAAATTATTTATGTTTAGGGAACTTATGCAGATTTGGGAATTTAGTTATTAGAATTTTGAAATTATTATCTATTTATCAGCTCCGGTGACACCTCATTAATTTCCATGAACCTCTCAAGGTATTGTAATAGGTGTTAGTACTTTACTTTGAATATTACTGTGAACATTGGCCTAATCTTACCCAGGACAGTATGCATGAGGTGTCACTGAAATTGTGACAGATAATTGCTCAATTGAATAATATTCAAAAAGGGGCTTTTGTTACAAATCATAAAAAAAAACCAATCCTTGTAGATTCAAGCAAGTTATTTGTTAATTATCCAAAGATACAATTTGATATGGGGCCTTGATGTTAAACCTAGCAAATGAAATATACATATGTATAAATTTACATAAGACCAAATATAAATTTGTAATTTGTAATATTTATAAATCATTTTTGAAATGAAAATATAGAACTTGTTTGTATATACTGGTACCTCAAAAATTGAATAAAATATTTCAGATGAAATGTTTTGCGTTTCTTGTGTTCATATTTATGCCAGTGATATCTGCTATGTGCCTCATCAATCAATCAATCAATAAACAAGGCAGTTCTCGAACCACGAGTCTCGCCTGCTTTCGCGACCACCTGCTTTCGCGATTACTTTTGGGAGAAGTAAATGAACCTGCAAACAACCCATGGTGATTTGCCTGTTCAATTTGAGCTTGATTGGACCAATATTGAAATTTGACCTTTGATCCCTAAATGTTGGTGGTTCTCGATTGGGCAGTTACCTGGCTGATGGTGACTGTACCCACCAAGTCTCATGCCCATCCGACAGTTTTTACTAATTTGACCTCAGATGTCCCCTTGTGACCCCAAAATGACCGTCCAAAAATTTGGCTCTAAATGATGACTGTACCCACAAAGTTTCATGCCCATACAATAGTTTGCATGTGGTACGCATCCACAAATTAGCCCATCAGTCACAGCGATGTTGCGCATTATGATTCTGATCGATGATGAAAAGGTCACCCTGTATGGATAGTTTGCTTATAATATAATTGGCAAAAATTATTCAGCTTTTGTACCCACGTGCATCAATCAAGTCCAATGAACTTTAGCTCAATTCACATGCGCCAGTCACACATTGTGCAATGCGTATTCGCAATTCCATTTATGTGATGTAATGAGTCTTTTTTTTTACCAATTGTACGCCAATGAGCAAATTATAGTTTGCATTTGCATCTAGTTTATGCCATTGAGGATTATCCTGCTATTACATTCTTTCAAAGGAATTTTAGGGCTAATATACCCCCCCCCCCCATGTCTTGATGTACTGGAATATAGCAATCCCAATTATACAGTTCCTTTACTGTGCTTCCTCTCAAGTTGAGAATAACGCCATGTTGGATTTCGCAGTGGCAGATTCGAATTGGTGCATTTACGCAGTACCATATCCCCAGCGTACGGACAAATTGTCCTTCTATGTGTGTGTATACACCCCGCGCTGGGCCTGCACCATTAGGTTAGTGCATGTGTAAAGTAGGTAACAGGTATTCAAATCTGCCACTACGAAATCCAACATGGCATTACTCTCAACTTGAGATGAGACAGACTATGCACATAAATCTAATATTGAAATATTTTTAATATCAGAAGACAATAACAACATTTACTTCGGACTTTTTGTATTCCTTTCTGTCACATAATTTATTCAATTGCACCAATTCTACTGGACGGAAGTATTTAAGTTATAATACATGAAATTGCTTGAAACTTTCAAGTAGTTTTTTAACCCGCATATGTGCCATACACACATTTAAAGAACAAGATTTTCGCTGTATCTGATGTGTTACAAAATCCTGTATCTTTCCAGCACCCCTACATTTAGGGGAAACCATAAAGATCTAAGCTACAGCATCTGTGTTAACCTAAGAAATGACTGGCAATGGACTAGTATTGTACATCAAACGTAATGTATTCCTGTACATGTATTAAGGTGAATTTATACTTGATCGCTTTTGCAGGAAAGTGATTCTCAGTGTTTACTTCCATTTTCAGAGCGTCAAGCCGATCAATCAATACAAATCGCGTAGGCAAAAATGATGTCGCTTTTGCGAGTTGAGGAAATCTCAACTTTTTATCGCTTGACACTTGAATGCAACAACCAATTATTTCCAAACTAACAATTAATATACCTTTCTTGATTAAACTTTCGGTGACGAATTATTTCAAAGCAATAATTATTGACAGCTAAAATGTATTTTGTGGCATTTAGAACATTTTAATTTTCGTCTGCAATTGCTATTGCCGTAATAAGTTAAAGTATAAATGCAAAAGCAATGAGCAATGAATCACAAAATTTGTCGATTGCCCATCACTTCAAAAGTGGTGCATCGCAATCGCTCATGATCAAGTATAAATTCAGCTTTAGTATTATTGCATAACTATGAATCTTGAATGCATGATATCATCATATTTACTTCTTGAAACTTTAGCATATTTAAATTTTTCAATTACCACTATCTTTTCATACACTCTCAGATAGCAAGAACCAATCAGAGCAAATGTTAGAAAAATGCATATTAATTGTGTATAATGAACAGGCTTGCACTCAGCGTACTGCACAGTGCTTTGGGACACATACATTATTCTTGTGGGTTGATTCAATTATATTTGTTTGCATTTTCCAACATTTGTAGTGACAATTTTGTTATAAAAATAGCAAAGATTTTTGTCTTGTGTATGAAATAGGTTGTTCGAGAAATTGTATAAAATAGTGCACATGTACTGAAATGTCTATGCATCTAATACACCCCTAGTGTATTAGATGCATCAACATCTCAGTACATGTGAATTTTGTACAATTTCACTCCAAACACACCAGAATTTCATTGCATATGTGTAAGAATCAACCTTGATTCTAGCAATATTAGTAGAGATCGTTTCATTCTCATGAACCCAATCTTTACTGTGTAAACACAAATTTTAAGAGAATCAAGTTTGATTTATACACATTTGTTTACAACTATCTTTGGTAGAATCTGCTGAATTTCTAATTTCAACTGGAATATCCCAACATTACCTCCCCATCAAAGTGTAACTTAAACGTACCCACAAATTATTCATTCCTTAAACACTACTCAAAGATATTGAAGTCAACTTTTATACATAAGTTTAGTTTGCAGTCTAAATGACTGCATAACATTAAGGCTGAGAAATATCATCTTTGTGGGTGATTTTTCACTGCAACAAAGTTGTATTTTTGGTACTCTGCTCTGATTTTCCACTCAAGTGATTAGCTTTGTTGAGGATTTGTTCTCCTACTCAACAATTTCCAGTAGTGTACATGTAGATTTTTTTTGACATGGGGAGGGGGGGGGTGATTGTAAAAAATTCGTAAGTATAGTGAAAGCAGAACCATGCACAAGGAATAAATTGCCATATTGAAGTTAAAATGGTGAAATATGGTGGGAAAAGTAAGAGCACAAAAATTGGCACATTGGCACTTTTTAAACTAAAATAACCAAATATGAGTTTAATTTGGTCAGAAACCCACATACAGGCATTAACATTGGGGGATGATTGTATGACCATCCTCCTTTGGGGAGGGGTCATCCACCAGGATCAACACCTGTGATGTTTTCTGCAGCAGAAGACACTAAGGCCATTTTTAGGAGCCGAGTATAGAAGCTGGCCGCAAAATGCTGCTGCACCTGTCGCAATGGAAAATCACCTGCAAAGATGTTGCGCTATAACTCGGTCTTGACTTGTGTGACAGGACAAGTACAGTAAAACTTTATACATCTTAAAAATAAAAATATAATACATGATTACATTAATAATACACATCTCAAGGTACTTTAAGCTGGAATGTTTGTTTGAAATAATGCTACAATATATTACATAAGTCTATGTTTATACAGATTTACAACTGATCTTCAGCCTGATGGACATAAATAATCGAAAAAAGACATCTCAACTATTTTTATCATTACAGCACAACACCCCTTAATTTATACATTTTTCAATTCTTTTCTTTTGCATATAATCATATAAATAGAGGGTAATTCTTGCATAATGATAATTTAAATCATTGCATAGGGTTATTATATGTTCCAACTACAGTGACACCTTTGTGAAATTACACTGGACAAATTCCATTCACTGTCTGAGGGGTGTGTGTGTGAATGCGATGGAGCAAATAAATCTGCTATCAATACAGCCTAGATTTGCTAGGAATTGCACAAAGCACCTGTCTCATCAAACCACTCTAATACCTCTTTGAAAGTAACAGGTGTCATCGAAGCTGAACAAATAATAAATTGTCATGATATTGCAATTAATGGTCAATCTAAACAAAACTGCAAGTATGACACTGGTACTAAAGGTGGCACCAGGTGACCAGGGGGAGGGGTGTCATGCTTCCCCAATCTTGGGCTTCCCCACTTATAATCTGTGAATTTTCACTTTCTTCCTACCCCAAAATTTTATTTCCCCCACCCCACCCCAAAAATATCTGAGTGCTGCCATTGACTGCTACACTTGTACCTTTCAATGTTGCTCAGTTTTATACATGATTAATATGACTAATCCACAAAACTATACATTAACTTTCCAAGCCCATAAGGCCAAAAAAAATAAAGGTTTGTCTCAAAGCTCACAAGTGGTTTGAAAACAAATGCGAAATGTGATTTTTTTTTATTCCCGACTTTTTATGGTATTTTGAGAAAAAATCTGATTTTCACGAATTTTTCCGGTTTTCCGAAAAACTTAAATTTTATTTTTTGAAATAAAAAAAAATATCTGCATTTCTGTTTTTTCAAATCTCACGATTTTACAAATGCAGGCGCAAGCTTTGAGACAAATCTTTTTTTTTTTGCCTAACAATCTATTTCACTTCTTCATTCATCTACTTTTCTTATGCCATTGAGTCTTTGGTTTTGCTGATGTGATAGACAGTAGTGTGAACTAAAATCTTTTTACATATTTTACACTATATACAAAGTAATAATACAAGGTACATGCATATAATATAATGTATACAAAAATATCATATTGAATTCTGATTGCCATTTATGAATGCTTTTCTAAAACTAAATGGGTGGGTTTTTGCATTAGTCAAATAAAGTCACAATATGTGATTCAATCCGATTCAATCATATTTTCATTATTGCCATTATTTCAGAGAAGAACGGCAGTCCCTTGCTCAGATTGACGTGAGCGCCCTGTTAATAAGCGACATACATGGAGCTTTGCGTTCCCTTCAAGCGTGCTGATCTGTACAGACCAACATAATCAGCCAATCAGAATATCGGTCTGTTGTTATGATTGTCAGACAATTGAATCAGCCAGTCAGAACCAATTCCTGTGTTTACGCTGTGCACGCTCTCAAAGTGTAAACAACTGTCGTTCCTCTCTGCCACAAACTGTAGTGTTTAAATCCATCACCTGCATCTCATTGCAAAAAAAACCCCAAAAAACATGGATGTTTTGTTTGTACTAAACCATTGGTAATGGTGGTTGTGGACTGAGAAAGATTTGTGAAAATGGTCCTCAATTGCATACATTTGGCTTTGGTCTGCAGGGTTACAATATTGTCCTCTGGAATGAAAAACAAGCTTGAAAAGAGAGTCTTGCCTGAATGGCAGCACTTACCCATAGTGCACAGTATACAGATGACAGTGATATATTACATATTCTATAAGGCACTTACATCCTGACAATTTCAATCTGCCAAAATGAGGACAATGTTGTCAAATATTCGATTTTAACATCATGATAATGAACTTTTAATCATATTTAAGGAATCAGATAGCAACATTTGCACAGTATTATTTGTGGGACCTGACAGCACATCAGACACCAAATCGGACATTTAAAAAAACAAATTTGATATCAGAAGGACCTTCATTGTATTCAGAATGTAACTTGATGTATCTGATGTGCTCTCATGTCCCACAAAAGATACTGTGGTTTGATTGTCCACATTTTGCTTAATTGTGTCACATTTTAATCAAGGTGTTAATATACAAGTCAAGGTGAATACACAATACATCTTTGGATTTTTATTACCTGGAATGTTCACTGAAAACTAGCGCAGAGCACACTATTTTTACAACATGGTATTTTTGATAAATTGATAATTTTGCCCATTTTTAAAACTCTTGTCACTTGTGAAATTATTAACTTTTCATTTACAAGAAAATGTCTTGTTTTACACTTTTACTTTGTTCATTTAATTAATCAAAAGCCAGTCGTTTTGTCATATTTGTAACCATCTACAACAAATGAGTTGGGAAGTATTAAAATTAAAATCAACTAAAATTCCCAAATTAGTCAGCTAAGGAGTAATTTCTTGTCCATGGAGCTGACCACTTACAACTAAAAATGATGTTCACTGGCAATTTTAACAATAGCTTTATGTGCAGGATGTTTACATATTTTCAAGGTGATTAAAGTGAAGGTGAATATCAAATCACACGTCTTTGGACAACTTACCTGTTATGGTATTGTTTCAGACCAAGGAAAATAATAAGAATTACAAAAACTTGTAATTATTTTTCTCTTACTGCTTTTTAAGAATGAAATGATGCATTCATTATTGGGTTCAGAGCTGCCAGCAGAATTTTGTGTCCATATATGCTGTAATTGGTTGATGGCATGTGCAGCATATCTGGTCTGATTGACATGTGTCAAATGCAACATTCCAAGTTTATCTCTGTTGGTGACTATATTCTGATATGGGAAACACCCTGTACTCATACTAGGTTCAGCCTTCCTCAAACAATTTTTTGCCGAAAATAGTTGTCAGAGAGGCAACCAGGAAGCAACTAAAGCCCAAGTTGTGGGATGTCCCCACTGCATATGGTGCATAGGTACCGAAATGATATCAATGCCAGCAATAATAGCTCTTAGGTTTCATTAACCTATAAGCCTAAATATCAACTTTTCATTGCTGATGTATTAAAGCCATAATGAACGAGTTCCGTCAAATTTTAATTTTGTTATTCTTGACCCAAAATGCTGAAATAATTTTAGCAAATAACAGCTTGGAAGGGTTTCTGTCCATCATAAGCCAAAATAACAAGTTAAAGTGAAAGAAACCCCATTGGCTATATTGTCCATTTAACATGGTGTTCTACGGGAATCTTAATGTCATAATACAACTTATGTCAAAATGACTCTGGTAACCAATCAGCAAAATTGGCTGATTCCATTTAGTTGCAAGTTGAAATGTGTAACTATTACATATATATAGCAAAATCGGGTTGGAAAAAAAAATCAAAATTCATGTGCATGATGGCTTGAATTCAAATAGCAACTAAAACTGCATCTTCAAATAAATGAACACACAATATGTGACATGATCAAGAGGAATGAATCACATGTCGACCCATATAAAATGAGTTTTATATATGTTTCTATAAAAGAGGACACTTGGAGCTTTCAGAAACTGAAAACCCCATGTTGATACTACTTTTCTGTGCGAAGTTATGTCAATTAATCAATCACTGAAAACAATATAAAACAAAAGAATTTTAAAACTTTCTTTGTCAATATCTCAAAATCAATATTAGCGACATCCGACTCATTTTCCTTGATCATGTCACATAATTGTTTATGACATCACATCATATCATAATATGCATTTCCACCATTTGGGGTGCCTCCCAGCGCATTAGCTTCAGCTTCATTGGCCTGCATACGTCGTCTTCTGCTTCGTCTTTGCGCAAGTTTATCTTGCAATCCTTGATCTGCACGAGCTTTAGCAATTTCTTGTTGCTTCTCATACTCCTTCTGTTGTTCTTCGTGTTGTTGCTTCAACTGCTCAATGTTACCTGTGGAGTGTAAATTATTGTTGATCTTTTTAGTTGAAGATACAAGTTTTTTTTTCAAAAAGAACTTTACACATATGCTTCATTTAAATTGAAGTTCAAACCTGGTCTTTGTAACGTTGAAACAATCAAAGATGGAGAATCCAAGATTTGGTATCTGAAGATGGGTCAGTCCTTGAAATGAGCATTGGGCAGCATTCCAGAAATTAATGGCATTCCCCCCCCCCAAGAAGACATGTAAGTTTGTACCATAAATATTTGGGAATTCCCAGACCAAAATTGTATCCAAAAAAATGGAAATTCCCATTCTGACAATAAAATGATTTACAAAATTGGGAATTCCCAGTGTCCCTAAAGAAGACAAGCAAATTTTTGCCAACATTTTTGGTGTCTTTTTCTTGGGAATTCCCATGTCTTCTTTAGGGTTGTGAAAATAATGACAATTTTTTTGGGAGTCCCCAGAGCAAAAAATGGTAAAAAATTTTGGGAATTCCATGTCTTCTTTAGGAGATTGTCTTTAATTTCTGGAATAGCCGATTATATAACATACTATTATGATTAAAATGTAGTTGAATTCATATCAAAATTTATGAAATTTTAACAAAAATGTTGCCACCTGTCACAGAGATAGGAATGGGCTATTCCAAATGAAATCCATACACCCTTTGGAAGACGCAACCTTAATCTTCCACACAATGCATCCCAAATATTTAGTGCAATGCTCAATATACATATTTTGTATACATGTACTACCTCCTGCTAAATGGAGGGAGTAATTTGTTTGAATTATACTGATGAATAATTGCATAATGTTGACACATGTCACCAAAACGACGGCATGTCAATGTCACAAAATATCAATTAGAAATTTTCGCTTGACAAAACCAGTAAGTTTTTACTTACTCTCTAATATTTCGTCCTACACGTCGGAGGACTTCTTCAGATGTGAAACATCTGATCCACTTTCCCGGGAAACTGACTTCCGGTTGTGATTGGTCTTGTTTCCAGTCTTCAAAAGTGGGTCATATACGTGACTTAGGAAATAAGTGCCTTCCTCTCTATTCATGGTCTTTGTCCCCCTCTTTCTGATCTCCATCACTTCTCGTACTTCTCTGGATCTTCTGATATGTTCTTTGCCAAGTATCTTGGAGTCCTCCCAGTTGACAACGTGATTTGCTCTAGCGACATGATCAGATATGGCTGACTTCGTTTGTTCTTGTTCCGATGTCCTTCGCTCTGACCGAGTGAACCTTTTGTCATTCGCTTTCTTAACCTCCGCTTGATGTTCTGCGAGCCTAATCCCGAACAACCGAGAGGTTTCACCAACGTAACTAAGATCACAATTTTGGCAGCCGATCTCATAAATACAATTGCCTGTCTTAAGTTTGTCTCTCTTGTCCTTTGGATGGACCAAAATCTTTTTGAGGGTTTGGTGGGGCTTCATTGCAGTGTCTACTTTGTGTTTTTTGAAAATTCTTTGAACTCGTTCAGAGATTCCATTGACATAAGGGAGCACTACCATCCCCTTGCTTTTGTCCTCAATCTTTTGATCTTTCTTAGCGCTAGGTTTCACAGTCGCTTTAGATTTTTGTTTCATTTTTTCTTTGACTTGGTCTACTGCCCATGTTTTTTTTTTGGATAGCCACAGTTTTTAAGGGCTCCACGCACATGTTTTTCTTCATTTTCTCTATCCGTTTCTTCCGTGACCACGCTGTACATACGGTCAAATAGAGTTCGGACCACACCCATTTTCTGATGGAGAGGGTGTTCTGACTTAAAACTGAGATATTGGTCAGTGTGGGTTGGTTTCCTATATACCAGGAGCTTTACCGTACCATCAGGTTTCCGAACAATAAGCGTGTCGAGAAATGGTATTTGCCCTTCTTTCTCTTCTTCGGACGTGAATTTTACACTGTCCGTTTTGTCAACTTGGTTTAAGTGATCAGTTAAATTCTGGACTTCACCTGTTGTTATGATTTCAAGCACGTCATCCACATAACGACGCCTAATACCGTGGCTTACAATCAATCGGGCAGTCGCGATTGCTTGCTGTTCCAGGAATTCCATAAATAAATTCGCTATTATGGGGCTGACTGGGCTGCCCATCGCTGCGCCAAACCGTTGCCTATATATGGCACCTCTGAATTCAAAATATGTGGTGGTGAGAATAAATTCAAGGAGTTCGATAATATCTTCAACTTCAAGTTTGAATTGCGCTTTTTGAGATCTTTGTCATCTACCAGTCTTTGTTTAACCACATCTAAAGCCTCGTTTATTGGGGTATTGGTAAACAAGGATACCACGTCGTGTGAGTTAAATATTTCATTTTCCTCGATACATACTCCACTTAAGTCCTCCGCTAATTCTTTTGAATTTTTAACGTGGTGTTCCGTGGTACCGACCAATGGATTGAGCAAATCGGCAAGGGCTTTTGATGTCTCATAGCCGAGGGAATCTGTATAATCGACGATTGGTCGTATAGGGTTGCCTTGCTTGTGGATTTTCGTAGTGCAATAAAGTCTAGGAGTATTTGCTGTAGTAGGGTACAGAAGCTTATATTGCTTCTCATCAATTTTGTTCTCTTTCTTAAGTCTAGCGAGGATGGCAGTTAACTTTCGCTTGTACTTTGGGGTGGGGTCAGCCTTTAGTTTTTCATAAGTTCTTTCATCTTTCAGCATTTCATGCACCTTCTCTTCATAATTTCCTTTATCTAAGACTACAGTTGACCTACCCTTGTCTCGCGCTTCATTATCAAGATCGAGTCATTTTTCTTGAGGGAATTGATGGCTAGCCTCTCCTCTTCGTGATATTAGACTGAGGAGGCTTTGCATTTCTCAGTACACCTACTATTTCAGCTCTAAGCGCCGGTCTTTCATCGGCAGGGATGAAACTGCAAGCTTTTTCCGTGGCAACAATAAATTCTTCATTGGGAATATGATCGCAACTTACCGCGAAATTGAGCCCTTTTTGCAGTACATTCTCCTCCGGTTCCGACAGTTTGTGCTTGGATAAGTTAGTCACCCATTTCTTGAGTTGAGAGGAAGGTACTTATTTCCTAAGTCACGTATATGACCCACTTTTGAAGACTGGAAACAAGACCAATCACAACCGGAAGTCAGAGAGGAAGGCACTTATTTCCTAAGTCACGTATATGACCCACATTTGAAGACTGGAAACAAGACCAATCACAACCGGAAGTCAGTTTCCCGGGAAAGTGGATCAGATGTTTCACATCTGAAGAAGTCCTCCGACGTGTAGGACGAAATATTAGAGAGTAAGTAAAAACTTACTGGTTTTGTCAAGCGAAAATTTCTAATTGATATGTCTTACAAACCTGATGAATCTATTCACTGAAGTCACAAAATATGAAAATTTGATTATTATCCTGACTGCCAATGTCATAAAATGAAACATTTATGTTTCCTCAGTGCTAAACATACCAAATATATCATCCATGTTAGGTGCGGGTGCAAGTTCGTCCAGTGGCAGTGGTGTCGGAGCATTAGCAAGCTCTGTACTCTCAGTCTTCATCTCCTAGGATAGAAAATAACAAAACAATCTAAATATGTTCAAGAAAAGAAAATGCGTTAAGAAAGTTATACTTGCTGCATGGCCTGCAAGCATCCTTCACATAGCTCTATTATGTTTCACTCATAAAATGCAAAAGTATTTTCCCTTTATAAACCCTAACCCATCTGGGTGGTTTGGGTAGGGGTCCCTTCAGTGGTGGCACCACGCTGGGTGGGGGCATGGGGCAAATGCCCTCCAGTCAGAACTCTTGCCCCCCAAAAAAAAAAACAAAACAAAAATTACAAAAATGTCCATTTTTGCATTAATTTTGCGCAAAATTGGTTGATTTTGCCCCCCTTGAAGTTCACTTTGCCCCCTAATGCCCCCCCAAAAAAATTCCTGGTGCCGCCACTGGGTCCCTTGTGTGTTACTAGTTTTTTTTAATTCTGTCTCGGATTATATATCATCACCCAACTACGATAATTGCCCGAGTCATTTTGTGTAATTTTGAGAACTAAAGTACGAAATGTGGTTCAAGCATGCATCAGTTATAATCACCCTAATTATTTTGGATTATTCCCTGTAATTTGTATCATTATCATTTTGTTCTTGTGCAAAGATTGGTGAAAGAAACCCTTTACTTACAGCTAATTCGCCAGCTTGTGAGACGGTGTCTGCATCAATGACAGCTAAGGCAGCAAACTCTGGTTCTTTATCATCTTCTCCTGGACTCTCATCTACAAATTAGACAATCACTTTAAAATCAATTTTTCAAAAATTAAATGCAGAATGAATAAGACAGAGTAGTTGACCCAGGGTGTTAGCTAGCCACCCGTCCACCCATCATTTTGGGCAGGCAGTTTTCTCATGGGACAGGTAAATTAAAACCAAAACAAGATCAGACAAACAATTCAAGGCTATATTAATAGCTATTGAACTGACTGAACCCCCAGAAGTGGCAGAGGTCTGGTTTTGGTTTCAGGGGCAAATTTTGTACAGGCAATTTTGGTGAAAATGATGGGCACTTCTTAAATCCTAGCTAAGCTCCAGATTTGACCCTGGTCTATTTTGATATCACAAAACCCAACTGCTAGTGCCCTGGAAGAACCGACGATTAGGCATGTTAGAATAATATAACCATATATAGGTTAAACCACTGGTTCTGTACAACCAGGTTAAACTGTCTGTTCTGTCAGGGCAGCAGTGGTCTAAAGACATTCATAGTGTGCCATGCCAATATTATCATGCAATGTGCAACACAGATAGGACTTCTGCATTATAAGCAATGTTATCATGCAATGTGCAACACAGATGGGACATCTTCATTATAAGCAATGTTATCATGCAATGTGCAATACAGATGGAACATCTGCATTATAAACAATGTTATCAAGCAATGTGCAACACAGATGGGACATCTTCATTATAAGCAATGTTATCATGCAATGTGCAATACAGATGGGACATCTGCATTATAAGCAATGTTATCATGCAATGTGCAACACAGATGGGACATCTTCATTATAAGCAATGTTATCATGCAATGTACAACACAGATGGGACATCTTCACTATAAGCAATGTTATCATGCAATGTGCAACACAGATGGGACTTCTGCATTATAAGCAATAGCATCATGCAATATGTGCAACACAGATGGGACTTCTGCATTATAAGCAATGTTATCATGCAATGTGCAACACAGATGGGACATCTTCATTATAAGCAATATTATCATGCAATGTGTGCAACACAGATAGGACTTCTGCATTATAAGCAATGTTATCATGCAATATGCAACACAGATGGGACTTCTGCATTATAAGCAATATTATCACGCAATGTGCAATACAGAAGGGACTTCTGCATTATAAGCAATATTATCATGCAATGTGCAACACAGATGGGACTTCTGCATTATAGCAATTTTATCATGCAATGTGCAACACAGATGGAACGTCTGCATTATAAGCAATGTTATCATGCAATGTGCAACACAGATGGGACTTCTGCATTATAAGCAATATTATCATGCAATGTGCAACACAGATGGGACTTCTGCATTATAAGCAATATTATCATGCAATGTGCAACACAGCTGCATTATAAGCAATATTATCATGCAATGTGCAACACAGATGGGACTTCTGCATTATAAGCAATATTATCATGCAATGTGCAACACAGATGGGACTTCTGCATAAGCAATATTATCATGCAATGTGCAACACAGATGGAACGTCTGCATTATAGCAATGTTATCATGCAATGTGCAACACAGATGGGACTTCTGCATTATAAGCAATATTATCATGCAATGTGCAACACAGATGGGACTTCTGCATAAGCAATGTTATCATGCAATGTGCAACACAGATGTGATTTCTGCATTATAGCAATGTTATCATGCAATGTGCAACACAAATGGGACTTCTGCATTATAAGCAATATTATCATGCAATGTGCAACACAGATGGGACTTCTGCATTATTTAGCAATATTATCATGCAATGTGCAACACAGATGGGACATCTGCATTATAAGCAATATTATCATGCAATGTGCAACACAGATGGGACTTCTGCATTATAAGCAATATTATCATGCAATGTGCAACACAGCTGCATTATAAGCAATATTATCATGCAATGTGCAACACAGATGGGACTTCTGCATTATAAGCAATATTATCATGCAATGTGCAACACAGATGGGACTTCTGCATTATAAGCAATATTATCATGCAATGTGCAACACAGATGGGACTTCTGCATTATAAGCAATATTATCATGCAATGTGCAACACAGATGGGACTTCTGCATTATAAGCAATATTATTGTGCAATGTGCAAAACAGATGGGACTTCTGCATTATAAGCAATATTATCATTCAATTCAATTGAAAATAGCACAATCATCAATTATTTCACAAATGAAAGGGAGTACATAAAAACTTACCACATTTACCAATCATGCAGTGCAAAAGACATGTCTCAAGAAATTTTGATATGATACCATAAACAGATCCACGCAAAGCCAGATAATGGATTCACTACATTTTAAGAAGCATGCACTTCACATACTCAGGGATTACAACATTTCAAACAAAATTCAAAGCCACCATCGCAAAGATATCACACATTCCCATCTATCAGGGCACAATTCTCTAACCCCAATATGTTTGTGAACTTTGTGTGACCATTGAAGGTATTAGGGTACAAAAACTCCCCAACTTAAGGTCAACTTTTAAGACATCATTTGGAGGTTATTGAACTCAGGGACTGCATTTTGAGAAGAGCAAGAGCAATCACTCCTCTACAGCTCCTCAGAAATTCCACAAGTGCAAACAGCTCTTATAAAGCTCATCTTGAAGCGAGAGGAGTATTCCATAGCTCTTAGCCTTGTTTTCAAAAGACAGTCCCTGTTGAACTGTGCCGCCTGAAATAGATGAGATCTTTTAAGGTCATAGATATACAACTATGCATTACCTTTAACTTTGGGTGGGTCCGATGCACCTAATTATTACACAAGATGCAGGATAAGATATAGACAAGAAAGATGAAGTCCATAACAATCTAACTATTTTAAGACCTAATATTTTATATTATAATTCTATATAAAGATTCTACACAGCAAAATCAAGCATAGTTATAAATATATTTCATACACTCTTAGAAACACATAACCAATCAGAAAAGCTGTAAGAAAATGATGAGGAATGCATAAATATTCTATAATTGCACTTGATTGCACTCAGTATCGTGTAATATGTGCTGTGCGTTCACATCTTGCAGGATTGATTCTTATTTCTTTAAGGTGGATGCACTGATATCGGTCAAATTTTCCAACATTTTACATATTTTGTTTGTTATAAAGAGTAGCTGAAATTGTAGAGATTCTTTAATAGGAAATAGGTTAATGAATCCCTTGTTGCTCAAGAGATTGGACACATTAATGCACTTGCACTGAATGTTGAGCAATGCATCCAATATGTGACAGGGAAATGAGTCGCATGTCGCTAATATTGATTTTGAGATATTGGCAAAGAAAGTATTAAAATTCTTTTGTTTTATATTGTTTTCAGTGATTGATAAATTGATATAACTTCGCAAACAACAGTCGTATCAACATGGGGTTTTCAATTTCTGAAAGCTCTAAACATCTTCTTTAGAAATGTATGTACAACTCATTTTCGACCAGGGTCGACATGTGACTCATTCCTCTTGATCACGTCACATATACTCTCCCTGTGGGCTTGTGCATTGGACATCAACATCTCAGCTGGGTGCATTACTGAGTCCAATTTCTCTTTCAACAAGTTATACACATTTATTACCCTATAAATGGAATCCTCTGGGAGGCCCTAGTCATATACTGGAATCTACCTGGTGTTTTTCATGCGTGTTAAGAAAGTGCTTAAAATTGTACTTGTAGCAATTAGGCAGCAGGACTACATGATATAATATGCATTTCTATAGGATAAAAATGTATGTTCAAGTACTGTACTTCATTTGTCTTGCACTTCTTTAAATTCCGATGTTGATTTGAAAAGTCTATACACTCTGGACACTTATATTGCACAAATCTTGTAAAAGACATTCTGTCTTTTATTTCAGGTATTTTTCAAAAAGAAGTCCTCTTTTGATTGCTCACCTTCAGGGCTCAAAAAATGTTAATTTCCCGTGAAGCAAGCTAAATTTCCCACAATTTATAGCATGTTTTTATATACAAAAAAGACACAATTTCCTCCAATTACCAGAATTTCCTCCAAACACCAACATTTCCTGGGAATGAGCTTCCCAAATTCCCCACCTCTTCGAAGTCATGCTCACCTTCTTTAATCTCAATCTTGTCAGCAGCCTCATCTCCCAGCTTATCCCTGACTTTCTCCTTGATCAGACTCATTCTCTCTGCCTTCAATTCTTTCTGCAAACTGGAACATTCTTGAACAACTTTTTCATTATCTTTTAAGATAGTTTTGTTGATAACCTGTTGTAGTATGAAGAAATGAGAAATTGAAGATGTCATTTTCATTGTATTGATCACCCATCCCTTTTAAAGGGATAAGCCCTCTCATATAAGATTGGAGTTAGGGTTAAAGGTTAGAGTTATGATTATGGTTAATAAATAATATGATTGTCGTTAGGGTAAGGTAACGTTAGAATAATGTGGTTACAGGTCATGTGGGCCAAGTTTGATTAGGATTGCAATTCCATAAGGTAAAAAAGGCCAACAGCATGGTTCTTTCAAAAAGGTCCTCAGTGGCTATCTGTTTTTAATGGGTGCAAGTTTCATAACTAGTTGTTTTTCTGCTTGTTTTCCTTTTCAGCACTGTGTGTTCTTATAAAAGACACTTTTCAAAAGTATACGTAGGGTTCAGTTCATTTGGGATTAGAGTATAGGTCGGGAAAAGGAAGAGAGTACCAATGTATTAATTAGTGGCAGGATGACAAGATGAAAGTTAGCATTAACAACCACAAAGGATTATGAATTCTAAAAACTTACAAAATCAAACCATTGCACCAATGCTGCCGATCTCTTATACACAACAACATAACAGTCCATAGCATGCCTGTGCCTATCAGCAGTCAACAAATCAGTGAATATATGTGTGATAGCTAGATTCAGTGTCTGCATTTCTGATGGTGTGCAGTATGGGAACTTGATGGTGCTGAGGTAGCTCTGTGCACTGGCGATGTTTTGTAATGCGGCAACAAAGTTGTTCCTGGCTTCTGCAGCACAGCTGTAGCGTAGCTGAGCATTTCTGTAAAATCATGAAATGGGTTAAGGATATGTCAAAATGATATAATAGAGAACATAATATCATAGTCTATGTAGTGTGTGAATGAATATAGGGAGTCCTGATTGGCTGATTTGAATAACGACATGAAATATCAGAATCTCATTGGCAAAGTTGTCATATTGTGTGGTATTTAAGATGAATAGTCAGTTTGGCTCCAAATTTATTGAGGACAGCCTTCTGTGGTTAGGATTGACCCTTAATTTCCATCACACACAAATGGCTGGCAACTTTGCTCTCAGACAGGGGCAAAATTTCAGAAAAGAATCCATGCACCTCTACAGCAGGTAAATGTTTTTGATCAGTGTGAATGTAACCTAATAACGCCAGGCTTGGTAATTTCTGCATAATCCGCCAACTTTCACAATTTTGACCCAACTGCATGGTTAGTGTGAACACAAATTGTTAAAATATACCTTAACAGTCATAGTTTTATGTGCGCTCTTTCGCTCACTCTAATCCAACTGATTGACAGCATCATTCACCAAAGACTAGGCTCATTTGTACTTGAATTGCTGTACATTCTATATCACATCAGGATCAATTTCACAATGCATCATAAATCCCAAATGTTAGAGTTACAATGGGTTCGGATGAGTAAGGTAATTGCGCAATGTAAAACTGTTAGTGAATTTGACCCCAGTTTCACTTACTGTGGTGGTACTTGTATTGCATCATTCCATCTGCGGACTCCAAGACCCATTTGATTGACGGCGTGAGAGATTAATTGCCGTGACTGGGTCCATTTGTACTTGGCTACCGATATCCGTTGTTTCTTCTCCATCATCATATCAAGGTTAGACTCTAATTTGAATTCCTTTTCACTGCCGTATTTACCATTAAAGATGCTTGCTGCAGAAAGAAAGGAAAACACATTTATGGTGATAAGCACTGCAGACTATCATACCTTCCCATGATGCAATTGTGCTAAATCACAAATGGGCTATTCCATTTAAAATGCACACTACCCATGTGGAAGATTTAGCTGAAGTCTTCCACAGAGGGTGTATGAGTTTCAAAATTTTCGTGTTCCAAAATCCAAAATCCACTACCATCACTTCTGGCTCTTTTTATTATAATGCCATTCAGGATTGGGCCAACTTACCAAGTGCAATCAAATCAATTTCTAATAAACCAAGTTTCAAAAAGTCTGTTAAAACTCATCTTTTTAACCAAATTTAGTTTCTAATGATTTTAATCATGTTTAAAGATTTTATTTTACTTTTAATATTCACTTGTATATATATATTTCTTTGTATGTTTTTATATGTATGTATGCCTTTTGCCCTATAAAGGACCCCTTCGGAAATAAGCCTTTGGGTTTAAAGGGCTATCCTGTGATATCTCCTTGCTTTGTTTTTTGTGTATTATATGTTATTTATCTTAACCCTAACCCTACCCGTGGTTTTTGTGTTATCGGAAGGGAGAGAAGGAACGAAAGAGGAGAGAAGGTGAAGAAGAGAGGCACTTGGCACCCCCGGGATTCGACCTTGGGACCCCTCGCATGCCACGCAGAAGATCCCCAGCATGTAGCTACACAGGTGACGTTGGCCCGCCAACGATTCCCTGGGTATATATGACTTGGTCTGATTGCGCATCAAGTCCCGTGGAATCCATGCACGCAGAGCGGTTTTAATAGTGAGCTTTAGTGAGTCCTAGTTGGGTTAGGGTTAAGGAGGCATATAGGAAAAACATGCATGTAGCTTAACCCTAACCCTACCCGTGGTTTTTGTGTTATCGGAAGGGAAAGAAGGAACGAAAAAGGAGAGAAGATGAAGAAGAAAGTCACTTGGCACCCCCGGGATTCGACCTTGGGACCCCTCGCATGCCACGCAGAAGATCCCCAGCATGTAGCTACACAGGTGACGTTGGCCCGGCCAATGATTCCCTGGGTATATATGATTTGGTCTGATTGCGTCATCAAGTCCCGTGGAATCCATGCACGCAGAGCGGTTTTAATAGTGAGCTTTAGTGAGTCCTAGTTGGGTTAGGGTTAATGCTTTTTATATCTATTTACCTTGTATTGTTGTATGTGCAATATGGAGATACCGAATCAAATCAAATCAAATCAAATAGAATAGATAGTTGGGTAACTTCCATTTGAAATACTCACCCCAGTTGTGAAAGATACAGGTAAAGCCATAATATAGAGGGAGTATGGGTTTCAAAATGATTAACCTTGACTAATTGCATTAAAAAAACATACTCCCCCTTTTGCAGATATTTCCAAAATCTTCCACAGGGGTAGTGTGGATTTCAACTGAAAGAGCCCAATGCACCTTAATACTGAGCTATACCATTTTCACCCTGATGTTACAGTGACATGAATGCATTGAGGCAGGGTTGAAAATGATACAAATTTTCGTGAGTCAAACACGTTGCAAACTAGAATATTTTCATGTGTCAGATACATTACAAACTATAACTTATTCAGTTGTCACTACAAAGCATTTAACACAAGTTCATGCACAGTATAGAGTGTATGCAATAAACCAACCGGAACGGTTTAACAATTGAAATGACAGCCATGCTGGAGGACATTTCTAAGATAACTTAAGATGACAGAGGGACAGGTCTCTAGATCGATTCCACAACCATTCATACCTATCACACATTTTATTGTATTACCATGCGAATTTTCCCATGGAACCTTATGAAGGACAGAATTTTATTTAAATGAAGATTGACTCTGTTATGAGTGACGTCGTATTGCATACTCTCTATAGACAACTGAACTGATGGATTTAGTTCCCATCCCTGCCTTCTATCTCTGTACTTACCAAGTAGAGAATCTTGTTGGTCATAGAGTTGTTTCAAGTCCTCTGATTCTTTCTGTATAGGTTGTGTGGCTTCCTTGAGAGCCTCCAACTGCCTAGTAGCTGCCTGCAGCTCTTTCTTGTGAATCTCGGATTTATTTAAAGCTTGCATGTATTCCTCCTGTTCCTTGTTCATTTGATATGCATACTGGCCACTACTCATCATTGCCTGCGTTGATGCATTGGCAATTTGACTAAGGTTCACTACATCCTGGTATTCTTTTTGTCTATTGGATAAGAAAATCAAAAGGAAATATTTAATTTATTAAGGGTCGTTTTATCAAAGTGCTGCATATGACGTATCATAGTTAGGCAAAAAATAAAACAAATTGTTTGGTTGCCCTTCCAGGCATCCATATTAATAACTTGATGACTTTTGCTATTGACAGACTGAAAGACAGATAAATATAGAAACACCCCAAAACACAACAGACAGCCAGACCAACATATGACAATAACTTACGTCTGAGCATCTAATTGTTGTTTTGCCGCCATACCCTGTACTTGTTGACTAAGCATACTGATTTGGTTCTTAGACTTCAGACAGATAGACACCCCCCCCCCCCACACACACACACACACATCCCCACAGACATGACAATAACTTACGTCTGAGCATCTAGTTGTTGTTATTTTGCCGCCATACCCTGTACTTGTTGACTAAGCATACTGATTTGGTTAGACTTTAGACAGATAGACACCCATGGGATCCACCACCTACACCCCCCCCACACACACACACACCCTACAGACATGACAATAACTTACGTCTGAGCATCTAGTTGTTGTTATTTTGCTGCCATACCCTGTACTTGTTGACTAAGCATACTGATTTGGTTAGACTTCAGACAGATAGACACCCATGGGATCCACCCCTACACCCCCCCCCCCCCACACACACACACCTACAGACATGACAATAACTTACGTCTGAGCATCTAATTGTTGTTTTGCCGCCATACCCTGTACTTGTTGACTAAGCATACTGATTTGGTTAGACTTCAGACAGATAGACACCCATGGGATCCACCCCTACACCCCCCCCACACACACACACACCCCATACAGACATGACAATAACTTACGTCTGAGCATCTAGTTGTTGTTGTTTTGCCGCCATACCCTGTACTTGTTGACTCAGCATATTGATTTGGTTAGCTTTCAGCTCATATTGTTTGATAACATTTCTCCTCTCAAATGCTGATATTTTGGATTCCAGATCCAACAGGCTATCAACCACTTCTTGGTTGATTTCAACTGGTTTGGGCTAAAAGTGGATAAAATAAATACAAAGTTGATAAATAAAATAAAATTTAAAAAAGCAGATTTCTTATGTAAGTTTCGGATAAGTGAAAAAAGTGAATTATGAGTATGTTTAATTCTGCATCAAACGTCTGAAGTACTCAATTAGGACAGGGACCATGTATGAGGCTTACTGACGGCTATTGTTATTGGATTACCTTTATGACCTTTGATTTCATGCGAGTTGCGCCAATGATATAATGTGTGATTTCTTATTATTTACTCACTTTGGTGGGGGTTGGAAAATATAGGGGGAACAAGAAAATTTTGAGTCCTGAAAAGGGGATATAAAACAAAATTCAGTCCTTAATCTATAGGGGGATCAAAAACATTTGAGGGTAAAAGTATGGGGCACAATGTACGACAAAGGATGCACATTCCAAAAATTATGTGTGCTGTAAATATTTAATTATGTTTTCTAATCAAATCAACAAAATGTGTGCATTTTACAATTTGGATGTTAACACTATAAATCAAATGAGTAATAACTCCAAATAGCTAATTGGGGGGGGGGGGGGGTAGGCACACGGCTTGGGGGGGGGAAAAGCATTTTTTGACAATTTTCATATGGGATTTTATAATTTTTCAAATTGATTGGGACACCAATAACCTAGGACCTATAATGACCCAAGCACCCCCTGTACCCCTATTATGCTACAGCTATGCCACTGGTAACAGCCTTGAGATTCCAAGACATTGCCCTTCCCTGCCCTCCCCACTATTAGTCAGTTTAGTTCTAACAAAAACTTTACAGTTTTTAAACTGTTTTTAACAATTTTCATTAACTTTTCTGATCTATATTGTAAAAGGCTGCCCATACAAATTGATATTTTTACAAGGACTATTTATCAATTTCTTCAGAAACATCACATTGAGGGTTAGTAATTTAACAGGGGCTATTTTTGAAAATATGGGAGCGAATTGAGCTACTCCAATTAATATTCATACACCCCCTATCGAAGACATGGACTCTCCCACACAGGGGTGTGAATTTCAAATGGAGTCAGCCATTCAGGTAACCTTATTTGAAATTCACACTTTATATACTGATACTATGTGGGAGATTAAGGCCTGGGGGTTCACTCCCATTATGGCCTGTACACCATCCGCGATAATCAACTTTTGAAAAGCACCCTAAACAAGGATTTAACCCTTGGCTAAGACGATACCCTAAACAGGTAACACACGCCTGTTTTCACACCCTAAACACAGATTTTATTCCTTGCAGTTGCATCAAATTTCATACCCTAAATTTCATTTCCGCGTATTAGCAATTGCAATTTTGCTACCCTTTTTTCCAATTTTTCATGTTTTTGACACCCTAAACACGATACATGAGTATCATGCCTACCCACGAAAAACTACCCTTCTTACGCATTTTTAATATCGTGGATGGTGTACAGGCCACAATGGGAGTGAACCCCCCCCCCCATTAAGGTCAGGTCTTCCATTGGGGGTGTATGTATTTCAACTGGAATAGCCAATAGTATTCAATCACCCCATCACCATATTCTTTAATTCATGGCCGAAATGCTTACATTTTCAAATCACTTCTATAATATATATCACTCATACATAAATTCTAGACAGTTCATTGGTTGATTACCATTTATCATTTTTACTATCACCCTCTCTGTGTGATAGTCTTTACCATCATGTGCTCTGCCATAGTGCGCCTGCGCCAAGCCGTGTCCTGACTCTTGGACTCGCCGATTTAGTTATGGGGTGGACCCCAAAATGTGAAGTATATCACGGCAAAACATGGTGTTATGTTGATGAAAAATGTATTTCCTACCTTAAATAGTATTTTAGTAATAGAATTTATGCATGAGTGATATAAAACAAATATTAACTGTCTTAAATTTGTGTAATGGTTGAAATATAATCACTTTCGGTGAAAGTTGTATTGTTCCATTCCACTCGCCGTTCGTGGAATGGAACAATCCATCTTTCACTTCGTGATTATATTTCAACCATCACACTCATAGACAGTTAATTAATATTTTTTATACTATACTTACCGGAGCTTCCTCTTCCTCTTGAATAGCTGGCTGTGGTGGTGGTTGAGACGGTGGGGGCCCAGCAGGAGGTATTTGTTGAGGAGGAGGAGGTTGCATCTGAGCAGGGGGCTGTTGTTGAGGAGGAGGAGGAGGAGGCATCTGACGAGGGGGCTGGTGCTGAGGAGGCATATGAGGAGGAGGTTGCTGCTGAGGGGGCATCTGAGGAGGAGGCTGGTGTTGAGGTGGGGGTGCCTGAAACAGAAGACAAAGAAAACTTAAAACAGTTAGGTTGCACGGTATAGCAATAGAGAGTAAATTTTGTAACAATTTTAGTAAAAATGTGTGTGTATTCTTTTTTCTCAGGCGCCATGTTAAGTTTGGTTTTAACGCTATCGGCACCCCGATGTATACCAATGGATTCTCTATTGTACCCTGCATATTGCTTCCTGTTTTTATTTTTAAACGATAACCCAAATATTCAGGGTATGATAGAAATAGCCATTGGTACCTATCGGGCACAGATATAGTGCTATAGGACCAAACTTACATAAACAAGTGCCTTAAGTTACTATAGTGATGATTATACTAGTCTACTTTAAAACTAAATCTAGTTAAAACCATATTGCTACATTTTCCTAAAAACAGATGTATTTAAAGCCATAATATACACTTTTTAACAAAATTCAAAATTTCGGGTGATGCTGAAACTTTGGCTGTGCGTGGTTAGTCTGACATAGTAGTCTGTGGGTAGAACACTATCATTTTAGTTTTATCGAGACACATCCTGCATAAGTCCCAGCATCGCTACGTGTACCCATCTGTTATATTACCTGTTGGTATGGAGGAGGTTGGTGCATTGGTTGTTGTGGGGGAGGTTGTTGATAATGCTGGGGTTGCTGTACATTGTGGTGCTTAACTCCACCATTCTGCTGGGGTGGTGGGGCTGATGAGGCACAACCCATACTGGTATCTGTACAAATACAAACAAATAAGGTACATGTAAAACATCAAACATAAAACATGCATGGGATTGGATAGGAATTTGGGCTGCAATGCTTTTGTGAACTAGGAAAACTATATCAAAACACAAATGATATATTGTAGCTTATCTTCTTCAAAAAATTACACATCTAGGCATAAGGTATAAAAAACCTGCCCAACCCAGATTTTAAGAAATTTGGGGCAAATCATCATCATCCTTTTACCATCACCATCATCATCATCAAAACCATGCATGCACCAACACCACCATTGTCATCATCATCATTATAATTATGCACTACCACCACCACCTTCATCATCACTTATACCACTGCCATCATCATCATATCACTACCATCATCATCACCACCACCTGACTATTACCACCTGACCACAACCATTCATCATCTTATCACCACCACCACCACACCATCATCATCATCACTATACTACCACCACCACTACTAGGCACCGGGACTAGGCATCATCACCAATGAATACCATCTTTATTATCATCATTACCATCACCATCATCATAAAGTAATCATTGTCATCATCATGATGACCACCATCATCATCACTACTGGTCACCATCACCACTACCATGTAATCAAGGCTGTCAACTGTCAACGCATTGGGAGGGACAGTCATACAATCAGGCACTTTCTCAAGGTCTCACACCAAGGTAGTAAAATCTCACGCAAAGAAAAGTGCACAAAATGTCACGCATTGCCAATTATAGTTGTCCCTATACCCCCATCCGCCCCACTTTTTAAATTCTCTAAGCACCCTGGCTCACTTAATCATGGGTAAAATGAACAATTGTAGTCTGCAAACAATTTTATTCCTGGTACGCCACTGTTCGACAGCATCATGCAAAGCATTTCCAAAAAGTTGAACACATGTTTAATCATCATCACCACAAATTTCATCATCATTCCCATTCCCAGAGATGTCATCCATCACCACCATGTAATAACACCATTGTCATCGTCACCACCATCAGGCATTGATCAAGCACACCATCATCATAATCATCATGCATCCACCGAATCACCTCACATCATCGTCACCATAATCACGTCCCTCCCCCCCCCCCAGTATCATCATCACATCAGCCATGCAGACATAAACAACATTTTTTGGTAAACCATTCATGCCTTTAGGGCAAGTCAGAGCTAGCTGGGGTCGGAGCCTTCAAATGTCCAGTGGTAACTTTGCTTAAAATTAAATCCGAGTACAGTTTACATCAGCAGGGTATTACTTTTAGGAAATGAATCAAGGAAGCTATTCATGTACTGGTCACTGGTCACATTTATATTTCAATAGGCTTATGTATTGCAGTTATTGATTTATGACAACAAATTCAATTTATAGGCCAAAACCAAAACAAATGTTTTCACTACTCCCCCCCCCCTTAGAAAAATCATGCACTGACATGGGGGAGGGGGGAAATAAAATCACAATGAGCTTTGGAATCATCTCACATAGTGAACACATCTCATTCCTGTTGGAGTGTGGGCTTTATTTTCTCAATATTTGAGCACAAACACTGCTAGCTTATTAGGCACGGCTCTGACCAAAATGATCGCCTTAAAATAAATAGTCGCCTTATTCAAGTCATTTTAGTCCAATCAATTTCCGTTAAATTTGCTGCATTTGGCAGAGATACAGTATATAGCGCTGGTCAATACAGGCTATGGAGGCATTTCGACAGCACCCTCATTTGGTGGGAAAAGGTCATTGAACTTTATAGAGGTCAAAAATGTAACATCATGAAGTCATAGGTCTAATTTTGGCACCACATGGAACAAATTTGAAAAATGCTCTGATTTTGTTGAAAATGGTCCCAAATTATTGCTCTTTTCAGGATAAATCAGAATAAAATACTGTAAATATAAATGTATGATGGAATTTGTGAATTAGTAACACATCAAAATCGACAACACCCATTGAATCCCATTGATTGAATCAATTTGACCTTGAGAATGAGCCTTTAAAAAAGGGTGATGTTTCATATTTCTTAGGCAGGCAGTCAGCCCGGGCAGTCGGCAACGTGCACAGCGCGGCTTGTGTGTAGGCCTACAGGCAAATTATGCATGTACTCGCTGTCCCCCGAACGTTATGCATAATTAATGAGATCGAACATGGTCGGAAAAAAAATTCTCGCAAACGCTTATAATAAATTATTTTCTGAAATAAATCACGCAGATGCTTTACAGAGAATATATTCTTGGTCATCTGCTATCGAAATGTGAACCTATTTGATGCAGTACCGTATGATCTCCTGAACATTTTGACACCATTTTTATCCAAATCGGCCAAAAAAATGAGTTAGTGCTGGGACTGCTGGTCAAAACAAGTATTTGCTTGGACAGGGGGTCTGAAAATCAATCTTTTCATCAAAAATCATTATTATATGCCTATACCCTGTTAAAGTTGGTGTTGATTTGTATGAATATGATAGGCCTATCTAGAATTCCATTTTGAAAGTTGCATAAAAATTGGAGTTGTCGTTTTCTTAAAATATAGCAGTTTAGAACAAATAAGTAAGGGATGTGAAGGCGCTTTGCATAAAACACGCACACGCTCTTTTCATAGGAAATTTTAAGGGACCGTTCATAAATACTTTGGTGGGGGGGACTGGGCAAAGTGTGGGGGGGACACAAAAAGTTTTGAGTTGCAGAATGGGGGGACCAAAAGTTTTGGTTACTAAAGGAGGGGGGTCAAAAAGTTTTTAACAAGAAAATACCAAAAGAACAAGAGCATACAACATTTTTGCGCGCTGCGCGCATATGTACCAATAAAGCCCTTTTTTACCCCGATTATGGCTCAAAATAGTGCAAAATAGACCTACATTTTTTGGCACGCTACACGCGCTCATTTCCAGTATCTCATTAAAGCCTTTTTGGAATCTCAAAGACTTAATTTACATGTATGTATTCTACAGTCACTATAAGAAAAGGGTATATATGTATCCCACTGATAAAATGATGCAACCAGCATTTTTTTTGTCTTTGACCCAAAATTTATATTTTGCCTCCCTGACCAAGAAAGCTGGCTATGCCCCTGATAAAACAGTCTTAAGTATTAAATTGAGTATGTGCCCAGATGTTGCTCTCAATTTCCAGTGGCATAGCGACGGGGAAGGTGGGGGCATGTGCCCTGGGCGCCACTCTTAGGAGGCGCCAAATTGACCAATTCAGCATTGATTCTGCGCCCCTAAAGCGATGAAAGTCAAATTTTTCGCGCGACTCGCGCGCATAAAAAGTCATTTGAAAGATCAATTTAAGACCAATATTCAACTTCATTATAACCAAAATTAGTTAATGGTAGGCCCTTTGTGCTCCGGGCGCAATAATTATTTCAAGAATCGGGAGCAACACCTATCCTTAGACCTGGGTGCCACAAGCCCTAGCTACGCCACTGTCAATTTCCCTTTTTTGTGTTACTTTTATTTATTTAATTATTGGTTATAAGAATAAAACATGTATTTTCACACCTTCAACTTTCATGTTTTTTGGAAACAGGCCTATTATAAATAAATGTATGAACAAACATGCAGGCCTATAATTGTGACTGAGTTTGCACAAATGGAGTAGCCCCTCCCCAGACCTTTTTTAACCTCATGTAAGGGGGGGGGGGTCAAAAAAGTTTTATGGTTCTCTGGAGGGGGGCCAAAAAAGTTTTGACTCAAAAATTTCCAAGTGCCCAGCCCCCCCACCAAAGTATTTATGAACGGTCCCTAATGATGCCAGTTTGAAGATAATCACATGTGGCATATCCTCAAGAAATTTGGGCATTTCCGTGATTGGATGCCTTTTAGAGTGTCTTATTTAAATGGCGCCCATGAATGTGCGACAAAAATTGCTCCCCCTTTGGCTTGCCAAAATTACTTGCCCCCTCCAAAAATGCCCCCCCCCACCACCACCAATTCTACCCTAACTTAGTTAAAAATGCCTCCAGGGCCTAAATTATTTAGCACTATAAAAACTAGCTGCCAAATATGACAACTTATTTTTTGCACGATTGTAGTGAATGCAAACTGAAATCAATTTACGTCTATAAAAATTTAAGCTTATCTACTCGGAGACGAGACGAGACACGACATGTATCATTTTTACAGACTGAAATAAACACACCAACAATTACGTACACACACCTACCTTTCCTCTATATTTCGGTTTTATAAAATGTTAATATACCTAGCAAAAATGTTTTCTTCTTCGTCCACCACGATTATGTATAGACGCAGAGGTATAGACGTCAATTAAATTTAATGCCTTCAGTTTCAATCGATTTTGACCACGTGACGTCGCTTAATCAATAGTCTCTATGTACGTCTCAATTTTACCACTTTACACAGTATGTAATATGGCTCACTGACAGTACACGTTTGTGTAAGAGATGATTTTCTGGGCTATTGGATCAGCTCTCTATTTACATTATCCACTGTGCGTCACTTTACCATAGCAGCATTGTAAACAATCAATTACGATCACTGAAAAAGCTAGGAAACACAGACATAGCTCTATTGTGTGTTACTGTTTGGAACACGGATGCCAAAATAAAAATTTGGTATTACTTGGATAAAACATATTAATAATCCAAGGTTGCGCATTCATGCACAAATGGAAATATTTATAATTAAATAAAATGGTACAGGGGATGGAAGCTGATGGAGGAGGACGTAAACCTGTTGAACATGTTGAAAGGCGAAAAAGAAAAAGGAAAAAAAAATAGGTAGACAGAATCGAACTCTTTCATAATTAATAACCTGCTAACCAACATTCTGATGATAGCCTGGATGACAGGTTCAATAAACTTTCAACTATGTTTTTATACAATATGAAATTGGCAAAAATAACTTGAACAAAATACAGAATAAGTGAACAACTGTCCGGCCCTGGGAACTAGGGCAAGCCCCACAAAATTCGAGTTTAGGGTTAGGATTAGGCTTAAATGGTTAGTGCCAGGGTTAGGATTTGCTTTACACGAAATAATTACAGGATCGACCAAAAAAGCAAACCAAACAAAGATGCCACAAACCCATTTATGAACCGACTACCAATCCCACACACCAATTTATGCACCATATTGTGTCAACCATACCCACACACCCATTTAACCTATGCACCATAGCCTACCCACACACCCATTTATTTATGCACCATTTTGTCAACCATATCCACACACCCATTTATGCACCATTGTATCAACCATCCCACACACCCATTTATTCACAATTGTGTTAACAATACTTTACGCACCATTGTGTCAACCATACCCATGCACCCACTCATAGAACTACTCATATACCATTGTATCAACCATTCCCATGCACCCATTTATAAACCATTTCTTGATCATACCACACATCCATACCATTGTCTTAATCATACCCAAGCACCCATTTAGGCACTATACCCACACATCCTTTTTTCACCATTGTATTAGCCATACCCACACACCCATTTATGCACCATTGAGTCAACCATACCCACACACCCATTTATGCACCATTGTGCCAACCATACATACGCACCCATTTATGCACCATTGAGTCAACCATACCCACACACCCATTTATGCACCATTGTGTCAACCATACCCACACACCCATTTATGTACCATTGTATCAACCATACCCACACACCCATTTATTCACCATTGTGTCAACCATACCCACACACCCATTTATGCACCATTGTGCCAACCATACCCACACACCCATTTATGCACCATTGAGTCAACCATACCCACATACCCATTTATGCACCATTGTGTCAACCATACCCACACACCCATTTATGCACCATTGTGTCAACCATACCCACACACCCATTTATGCACCATTGTGCCAACCATACCCACACACCCATTTATGCACCATTGAGTCAACCATACCCACACACCCATTTATGCACCATTGTGCCAACCATACCCACACACCCATTTATGCACCATTGAGTCAACCATACCCACACACCCATTTATGCACCATTGCGCCAACCATACCCACGCACCCATTTATGCACCATTGAGTTAACCATACCCACACACCCATTTATGCACCATTGTATCAACCATACCCACACACCCATTTATGTACCATTGAGTCAACCATACCCACACACCCATTTATGTACCATTGTATCAACCATACCCACACACCCATTTATTCACCATTGTGGCAACCATACCCACACACCCATTTATGCACCATTGTGCCAACCATACCCACACACCCATTTATGCACCATTGAGTCAACCATACCCACACACCCATTTATGCACCATTGTGCCAACCATACCCACACACCCATTTATGCACCATTGAGTCAACCATACCCACACACCCACTCATATACGCATCAACCATTCCCATGCACCCATTTATACACCATTTCTTGATCATACCACACATTGTCTTACTCATACCCACACACCCCTTTAGGCACTATTCTGCTAACAATACCCACACATCCCTTTTTTTTTCACCATAGTATTAACCATACCCACGCACCCATTTATGCACCATTGTGTCAACCACTCCCATGCACCCATTTATGTACCATTGTGTAAACAATACCCACACACCCATTTATGCGCCATTGTGTCAACCATACCCACACACCCATTTATGCACCATTGTGTCAACAATACCCATGTACCCATTTATGCACCATTGTGTCAACAATACCCATGTACCCATTTATACACCAGCGTGTTGATCATACACACACACCCCACCCCAACCCCTTTATACATCATACCACACACACCCATTTATTCACCATTGTGTCAAACATACCAACGAACCCATTTGTGCTCCATTGTGTAAACAATACCTACACACCCACCCCAACACATCAGTTTATAGACCATACCCACGCACCCATTTATGCACCATTGTGTCAACCATACCCACACACCCATTTATGCGCCATTGTGTCAACAATACCCATACACCATATGCTCACATGCACCATTGTGTAAGCAATACCCACACACCCATTTATACACCATTGTGTTAACCATACCCACTCACCCATTATGCACCATTGTGTTAACCACTCCCACTCACCCATTCATGCACCATTGTGTGTCAACCACTCCCATGCACCCATTTATGCACCATTGTGCCAACCATACCCATGCACCCATTTATGCACCATTGAGTCAACCATACCCACACACCCATTTATGCACCATTGTGCCAACCATACCCATGCACCCATTTATGCACCATTGTGTCAACCATACCCACACACCCATTTATGCACCATTGTGCCAACCATACCCACACACCCATTTATGCACCATTGTGTCAACAATACCCATGTACCCATTTATGCACCATTGTGTCAACAATACCCATGTACCCATTTATACACCAGCGTGTTGATCATACACACACACCCCCACCCCAACCCCTTTATACATCATACCACACACACCCATTTATTCACCATTGTGTCAAACATACCAACGAACCCATTTGTGCTCCATTGTGTAAACAATACCTACACACCCACCCCAACACATCAGTTTATAGACCATACCCACGCACCCATTTATGCACCATTGTGTCAACCATACCCACACACCCATTTATGCGCCATTGTGTCAACAATACCCATACACCATATGCTCACATGCACCATTGTGTAAGCAATACCCACACACCCCTTTAGGCACTATTCTGTTAACAATACCCACACATCCCTTTTTTTTCACCATAGTATTAACCATACCCACGCACCCATTTATGCACCATTGTGTCAACCACTCCCATGCACCCATTTATGTACCATTGTGTAAACAATACCCACACACCCATTTATGCGCCATTGTGTCAACCATACCCACACACCCATTTATGCACCATTGTGTCAACAATACCCATGTACCCATTTATGCACCATTGTGTCAACAATACCCATGTACCCATTTATACACCAGCGTGTTGATCATACACACCCCCACCCCAACCCCTTTATACATCATACCACACACACCCATTTATTCACCATTGTGTCAAACATACCAACGAACCCATTTGTGCTCCATTGTGTAAACAATACCTACACACCCACCCCAACACATCAGTTTATAGACCATACCCACGCACCCATTTATGCACCATTGTGTCAACCATACCCACACACCCATTTATGCGCCATTGTGTCAACAATACCCATACACCATATGCTCACATGCACCATTGTGTAAGCAATACCCACACACCCATTTATACACCATTGTGTTAACCATACCCACTCACCCATTATGCACCATTGTGTTAACCACTCCCACTCACCCATTCATGCACCATTGTGTGTCAACCACTCCCATGCACCCATTTATGCACCATTGTGCCAACCATACCCATGCACCCATTTATGCACCATTGAGTCAACCATACCCACACACCCATTTATGCACCATTGTGCCAACCATACCCATGCACCCATTTATGCACCATTGTGTCAACCATACCCACACACCCATTTATGCACCATTGTGCCAACCATACCCACGCACCCATTTATGCACCATTGAGTCAACCATACCCACACACCCATTTATGCACCATTGTGTCAACCATACCCACACACCCATTTATGTACCATTGTATCAACCATACCCACACACCCATTTATTCACCATTGTGGCAACCATACCCACACACCCATTTATGCACCATTGTGCCAACCATACCCACACACCCATTTATGCACCATTGAGTCAACCATACCCACACACCCATTTATGCACCATTGTGCCAACCATATCCACACACCCATTTATGCACCATTGTGCCAACCATACCCATGCACCCATTTATGCACCATTGTGCCAACCATACCCATGCACCCATTTATGCACCATTGTGCCAACCATACCCAGACACCCATTTATGCACCATTGTGCCAACCATACCCATGCACCCATTTATGCACCATTGTGTCAACCATACCCACACACCCATTTATGCACCATTGTGCCAACCATACCCACGCACCCATTTATGCACCATTGAGTCAACCATACCCACACACCCATTTATGCACCATTGTGTCAACCATACCCACACACCCATTTATGTACCATTGTATCAACCATACCCACACACCCATTTATTCACTATTGTGGCAACCATACCCACACACCCATTTATGCACCATTGTGCCAACCATACCCACACACCCATTTATGCACCATTGAGTCAACCATACCCACACACCCATTTATGCACCATTGTGCCAACCATACCCACACACCCATTTATGCACCATTGAGTCAACCATACCCACACACCCACTCATATACGCATCAACCATTCCCATGCACCCATTTATACACCATTTCTTGATCATACCACACATTGTCTTACTCATACCCACACACCCCTTTAGGCACTATTCTGTTAACAATACCCACACATCCCTTTTTTTTCACCATAGTATTAACCATACCCACGCACCCATTTATGCACCATTGTGTCAACCACTCCCATGGACCCATTTATGTACCACTGTGTAAACAATACCCACACACCCATTTATGCGCCATTGTGTCAACCATACCCACACACCCATTTATGCACCATTGTGTCAACAATACCCATGCACCCATTTATGTACCACTGTGTAAACAATACCCACACACCCATTTATGCGCCATTGTGTCAACCATACCCACACACCCATTTATGCACCATTGTGTCAACAATACCCATGGGTATTGTTGACACAATGGTGCATAAATGGGTACATGGCCATGTACCCATTTATGCACCATTGTGTCAACAATACCCATGTACGTACCCATTTATACACCAGCGTGTTGATCATACACACACACCCCCACCCCAACCCCTTTATACATCATACCACACACACCCATTTATTCACCATTGTGTCAAACATACCAACGAACCCATTTGTGCTCCATTGTGTAAACAATACCTACACACCCACCCCAACACATCAGTTTATAGACCATACCCACGCACCCATTTATGCACCATTATGTCAACCATACCCACACACCCATTTATGCGCCATTGTGTCAACAATACCCATCACCATATGCTCACATGCACCATTGTGTAAGCAATACCCACACACCCATTTATACACCATTGTGTTAACCATACCCACTCACCCATTATGCACCATTGTGTTAACCACTCCCACTCACCCATTCATGCACCATTGTGTGTCAACCACTCCCATGCACCCATTTATGCACCATTGTGCCAACCATACCCACGCACCCATTTATGCACCATTGAGTCAACCATACCCACACACCCATTTATGCACCATTGTGTTAACCATACCCACTCACCCATTATGCACCATTGTGTTAACCACTCCCACTCACCCATTCATGCACCATTGTGTGTCAACCACTCCCATGCACCCATTTATGCACCATTGTGCCAACCATACCCATGCACCCATTTATGCACAATTGTGTCAACCACTCCCATGCACCCATTTATGCACCATTGTGTCAACTATTAATATATCCATGCACCCATTTATGTACTATTGTGTCAACTGTCAATCATACCAACACACCTGTTTATAGACCATGCCCACGCACCAATTTATGCACCATTGTGTCAACCATAACCAGACACCCATTTATGCGCCATTGTGTCAACCATACCCATACACCCTATGCTCCACCCTGGAAACAATGCCACACATCCATTTATGCGCCATTGTTTCAACAATACCCACACACTCATTTATGCACCACTGTGTAAACAATACCCACACACCCCTTTATGCACCATTGTGTTAACAATACCCACACACCTATTTATGCACCACTGCCACTGTGTAAACAATTATACCCTCATACCCATTTATGCACCACTGTGTAAACAATACCCACACACCCATTTATGCGCCATTGTGTCAACACTACCCACACACCCATTTATGCACCATTGTGTAAACAATACCAACACACCCATTTATGCACCATTGTGTTAAGGGTGCATGCCACTAAATCCGCGTGTGAAGCGGTTTCCGGTAAAAGTTTATCACGACTATAGTCCCAACTTTGCATAAAAAATGTGCAAAATCGGTACAATATTAACAATTTTAGTGTTGCAAATCGTGTTTTGCTAGAACTTGTGAATGTGATCTCTACTAATTTGAACAGAAAACGCGAACATTTGAGTGATGTTTACGATGATGAGCGCATGAACACACGAGGTCAAAACGCGGTTAGCAGTCGGACGTAAACAAGGGAAAATCGGGTCTTTTTATATAGCGCTATTTTTCTCAAAAAGTAGACCTAAAATATGGTGTCATTTTCAGATATGTTATGCAGAATTTTGTTCTGATTAAGATGATATCAAATATATATTTCAAAGTAAGACGTAACTCGACTTATAGCCTAAAACGTGACCCCTATTTTGCACGTAAAGTCTATGGAAAGCTATTTTGTGGCATGTACCCTTTAAGGAGCAATTCCATGCGTTTTCCGCGCGTCTTTATCTATTTAAAATGCACGCGAAGAAAAGAGGAGGGACATCAACAAGCGCGTTCATGGACGCCGCCAGGTTTTTTGCTGTATGTGCGTTTGCCGCGAATAGGCCTGCTTTTATTTCCAATTTAATAAAAGTTCCGATTTTGGTAGAAGTTTGAAACCTTTTGATATTAATAAAGAAGAGTTTCAAAATATTGAAAACATTTTTTATTGGTGTTTAAATTACAAAGAAGTTTTTCAATTTCATTGTTATTTTTTAACCAATTTTTTTGTCATTTAAACTCAAGTTTTGGCCTTCAATTTTAATAAAATTACATAAAATATTAGATTTAAGATATTTAAGTTTCTAGTTTGCTTTATTTATACCACTGTCCAGTATTTTAAATTGTTATAACATTCAAAGTTTAATTTATATTAATATTTAATTTCAAATAGCCATTCATTACATTTGCTTTTTGCACAAAACGGGTTAAAAGTGACGCTGAAGGGGGGGTAGGCCTACTTGATTGACATTTCTTGTCTTTTTAAATATTCTGCAGATACTGAGAATGTTTTAATTTTGAAGTTATGCACTTGTAAAAGATGTTTAAAGAACGTTTACTCTTAACATCAATTAATATCTTCATGAAAATAGCAAATCAGCAACCATTGTGCATTCATGTGCATCAAAATGACGAAAAATGGCAATTGTCGGCTATCATGCTTGTGCTTGAAATCGACATCCTGTCTAAAGTATGAAAGAAAATAACCCAAAATTTCTTACAATTAATTCAAAATGTAGTGAAAAAGATAACAAAATCATTTTCAAGGCCTAAAACGATGTTTTAGCCTCTTCAAGGGTGCATGCCACTAAATCCGCGTGTGAAGCGGTTTCCGGTAAAAGTTTATCACGACTATAGTCCCAACTTTGCATAAAAATGTGCAAAATCGGTACAATATTAACAATTTTAGTGTTGCAAATCGTGTTTTGCTAGAACTTGTGAATGTGATCTCTACTAATTTGAACAGAAAACGCGAAAATTTGAGTGATGTTTACGATGATGAGCGCATGAACACACGAGGTCAAAACGCGGTTAGCAGTCGGACGTAAACAAGGGAAAATCGGTCTTTTATATAGCGCTATTTTTCTCAAAAAGTAGACCTAAAATATGGTGTCATTTTCAGATATGTTATGCAGAATTTTGTTCTGATTAAGATGATATCAAATATATATTTCAAAGTAAGACGTAACTCGACTTATAGCCTAAAACGTGACCCCTATTTTGCACGTAAAGTCTATGGAAAGCTATTTTGTGGCATGTACCCTTAACAATACCCACACACCCATTTATGCACCATTGTGTAAACAATACCCACACACATTTATGCACCATTGTATACACACCAATTTATGCACCATTGTGTCAACCACTCCTATGCACCCATTTATGCACCATTGTCTCAATCATACAAACACTCCCAATTATGCACCATGTGTTAACAACCCGGGTTAACAATGTCCATGCACCATTGTATAAACAATATAATCACACACCCATTTACCCGGCCATGCATCCATATGCACCATTGCGTCAACACACCCATTTTTGCACCATTGTGCCAACCATACGATTCGATTCGACCACGCACCAATTTTCACCCACCCGGAAGTAAATTGAAATGACACAGCATTATAAACTATGTAAACAAATTAACAAATGGAAAAGGTTCGGGACGATGATAACGAAATTTGTACAAATAGTGGTCTATTTGAGGACATCGTTTTACGCAGAATAGGTCCAATTGATAATATGGATAGTACGGATGAGTATGAAAGACTTATCCCTGAGGAAAATGGGAAAAGAAATGGAAATGAACTGGCGCCGAACGTCGAGTACAGTGAGTATAATAGAACAGGCAAGTGTGCAGAATTTGGAAGGTCTATGCCAGTAACATTATGTAGGTATGCCAGGTGAATTTATATTTGCCATCAAACTGCATCATTTTATATCAAATTAAAGCCCTTGAGTAAAGAAAGCCAAAACTGAAAACCTTTTTGTCATAGCACTTTCCGTTGCAAAGTTACATCTTTTCAAAGATCGACTTTCATCAAAAAGATTCTGCTAGCAAAATTCCCCAAAACCAGGTGGTGGTGGTCGCATTGCATTCTCTAAATTCAGTAAATTTTCATCGTCAACCGTGTAATTTAATGGGATTATTTTGAAATTTTAAACGCTTGAAATATCACAAACAAATAGGCCTATGTTAATAAATAATATAAATACAAGCTAAAACCGGTGGGGTTCGATAAATGAACCCCACAAAACTATAACCGAGTATATGGGAAAATGCCATACGGCCGGGCGGTTTTACAAGTTGCCGGCTCGATCATGCCATTCACCGCCAGGGATCGATATAATGTAGTATATCGTAGTATTACGTAACACACCGAAAGATGTAGTTTAACTCTAGACAATAGGCGCCATATTGCAGGAGGGTTAGAGTTCATAGAGGAAACGTTAAAGGTTAGTAGATTAGGTCACCCAGGCACATCACTAATGTGTTTCACGAGTTGTAATACCGACAGGTAAAAACATTGATTTTGTAAAATCCTCCCGATTTTTAAAATTACTAAATAAGGTTAGTACTTTAAACCATTCTTTGATGAATCTATGCAATATGACGGTAATTTTTGAAACATCTAAGAATCATGCAATCTTAAGGGGTACTACACCCATGTGGTAAATTGTGACTATTTTTGCATTTTTCTCAAAAATAATTACACTGGTAACAAAGTTACATTATATTATTGGGGCAAAGAATCAATTACTACACTGAAATTTCAGTGACTCAAGACAAGCGGTTCAGTATATATGATAGGAAGCGAGGTACATCCTAGCGGTACCTTATTTCTGATCATAAATAACAAGCCACTTGTCGTGGGTCACTGAAATTCCAGTGTAGTAATTGGATTCCTTGCCCCTATAATATACATAACTTTTGTTACCACTGTGTTATTATTTTTGAGAAAATGCAAAATAGACACAAATTTATCGAGGGTGTAGTACCCCTTAAACATCTTCATGATATTCATTTTTTTTGCACATGGTCAAAGCATGCTCTTGCGCTATCCACAGACTATCCGGTGGAAACTTCAAAGCAACGATCATGCGTTAATATTTACAAAATGGCGAATGATGTAGTTTAAGTCGAACAATAGCGTGACCGGCGTGACATAGTTTTTGGCATTGTTCCTATATGCACTTTCACCCTCCTGTCACCGCCTGCCCAAAACAGCATTACGGGGGTGTTTCTAGATCTTAGTCTCATGATGATAGCAGCTTTTTTTAATGGAACTGCTATCAATTTCTATGTAAATATGTATTGTGTTTGGTTCCCGGTCTAGGCGAATTTCGCTGACTAGCAAATGTGTTAACTAAGGTTTGCCTGGCATACCTACTTCTACTTCTACTGGATTTCTGGGCAGACCATTTCAGGTTATTATGTTATGAGCCAGTGAAAGACAGTGAGAAATGTCAGATAGTTAATGTAAACCTGTATTTCTGATATAGAGCATAGCAGAGCTAATTTGAGTTTAAAGTCCAAATACTTTGGTCTAGTCATGCATGTCATGCTAGTGAGTTTGAACATAAGCTTATGATATACTTTGATCGAGAAATCTAGTACAGGAACCTAGAAGTGTTCAGTTCCAATAATTGAAACTCACGGCTCCGAACAGAAGTTCCAAGAAGTGCTGTGTACAATGTATGCGTCGCCGCTGTAATGTGCATTCACACTGTACGTACTTGGCTGCCGGAACGAAGCGAAGTAATCTTTGCTCTGCAAATGATTGCAAATTTAAATACACATTTGTAATCATTTTTCACCACAAAATATGATATGAACACTGTAGTAATTAAAAATATTAATATTGACAACCTGTATGACCCATCCATACATTTATACAATATGTGACATTTATACAATATGTGACATTTATACAATATGTGACCTGTGTGTATATGCAATAATAAACCCCGGAATCACTTGCAGAGAAAGTTCTACAACTTGAGAACAAGTCCTCTTGCCGAAAACGTTCGAAATTTTTAGTTACTACAACTGATACGTGTCATTTGAGAAATATTTCTAGGATGACTTTGTTGTACTTGTATGTACTATCACCATCCTGTGCAGTTGTAGTACTTTTGCTTTCGTTGATGCAAATTTGACGGTAAGATCAGTCATACCTACAATGTAGAAAGGATTGTCATTTTATTTTTGTAAATTTTTTTCTTAGTTTTGTAGGGGGGCAACATAGCTTATAGAGTACCGTATCTCATGAGATACCCTATCTAAAATACAGGTTTACATTACATTATTTTGCTGTATTGCAACTACATTTTGTAGGGCGCCATATAAAAGCCGTTGTGTTTTTAGAACAATTCAAATACGCAATCTATTCATGACTTCTGTGACACGTTGACCTCCATGGTCATCATTCTATTCACCATGCATGTCCACTACACCAGCGTACAATTTGTTACAGCTGTATATCATTGAAATTTTATATTACACAGGGATGTCAACTCTCGCGCATTTGGGCACTTTCTCACACTTTCAAGGTTGTAAAATCTCACGCATCACCAAAATCTTAATTGAAGATAATTTTTTTGTTCTACCTCCTTCCTGACTTTTTAGAAAAAAATTAGGAGTCACAAGTACTAATTTTTATAGTCGGCAAATAATATTTTTATCCCATATGCCCCTGAATAATATCTCCAATATCTCTATCACTCTAGGGGCTGTGCAATAATTATGAGCCCCGGGGAGGGGTTAAAATTTCCAAACAACTCGCTAAAAATCGCTTGGCCCCCTCTTGGCCTGCCAAAAATCGCTCGCCCTCCCAGCCTCTCGGGCAAAGATTTCAGATGACTTTATCCGGCAAGTTTGGAATAAATGTTGTTAACCACAAAATGTACACCATTGCACTTCCCATCCTGGGGAGTGTGGGGATCGAAATATGGGACTTTTAATAATATTCAGACTTATTTCAGGTCATCAAATTTCTCGTAATATCGTCATATATTTTGTTTTTTAACAGGTAATGAAGATAATGGCAACTATGATGAGGCTGTTGAAGCAGCGGGTGAGTGCTTAGGGTGGGGAAAGATTTATGTGTATCACTGGGGTGAATTACAGGGGAGAGCATTTTTTACTAAACCTGAGGGGTTCAAACATTTTGTTGGCAGGTCAAAAGGAGCCATAGGAATACAGCTGTTGGTAAAGAACCTTTTTGATAATTATGCACATATAACAAACAGCAGGAAACATTTGAATATGTGCAAAATTTTCTACTTCCAACAATGATAAGGTAATTACAGATGATAAATTTGGGCCCATTATACCTGTGACTGCTATTATAATTAGTAATTTTAATTACCGTATTTTAAGGTTATCTGAGGTATTGTTGGTTGAAGCAGCCAAAAAAAATGATTTTCATAAATCTGAATCAATATATATTATTGAAAAATAACACTTTGGTGTTTTGCAAAAGTTTATTCTACAAATCATATACTTTGAAAACTTGCTTAATTTATTGTTGTTAATGAGTTACGTTTACAAAACTGTTGTTGTTTCAGCCCTCTTTACAACATAACTCAAGAACCACAGGACCTACAAAAGTATATCTGTGATATTTAAATTCTTCTACATGCTCGCTATGAATTGAGCTAGATGCAATTTTTGCTAAAGCTCACTACCATTCCCAAGATGCTGTGAACTACATTATTTTTTGCTGCTTCGACCAACAATACATCGTATACCCTTAAAAGTCATTTGACAATTCAACTTTTCCATGTTTTATTGATGTAATTATAGGTATTGGTAAATTCACCTGGTTGTTAGCATTTGTGTGTGGTTGGGCCAATGCTAGTGATAGCGTGGAGATTGTCAGTGTATCATTCTTACTACCAGCAGCAGAACAAGATTTGAATCTTTCTAGTACAGACAAAGGGGTGCTGAATTCTATCATCTTTGTTGGTAAGTGAAGTCAGGGTTGCCATAATTTTCCTGTAATGTATGGCAAACACCATGTTAAAGGGGTGGCAGATGGCATTCAACTAGCCCAATTTCAACCAAATCTAAAGGCACCCAAATCTAATATTTGGGGTGAGTTGGAGGGAAGCATGCCCTAAAGTTTTTTCAGCTTATTAAGTTGTTTGGCTTTTGTTACTGCGCGTGTTAATAAAGTCCCAACTCACGCTCGCGTAAATTCAAAAGAACATGTTCATCAGTCATGCATTACACAACACACAACTAGGGTAAGCACATTCTATGTCAATACATGGTGTTATGAACCTTATTTTTTCTGCCTTTATAAGCCGAACAAACTTTAGTGGTGTGTGCACTCAAATATTGACACAAATATAGCTGACTTTTATGGGTTCTATATGTGACCGTACACCACGAATGAGCCGTAAATGTCCTCAATTGTATTCTGTGTTACAGTGTAAAATGGGCATGAAGGTCGTATTCATAGGTACCTCAATTTGGTGCTACGTGTACCTCATTTAATGAGATACACGTAGCACCAAATTGAAATACCTATGAATATGACCTTCATGCCCATTTTACACTGTAACTCAGAATACAATTGAGGACATTTACGGCTCATTCGTGGTGTACGGTCACATATATCCCACGGGTGTCCTCAATAATGTCCACTGCTGAAGTGAACCAAAGTGAAGATTCATATAAAGAGACAATCAATTTTTATTGACATAAAGAGTAATAATGTACTGATGGGTCGGGATGTACCACTTTACCACAGGTCCAGCGTCATCTCTGTCAATGGAGTGACAATCATTCCATGAATATGTGTGACAAACCAGGTGCGTCGCAAGCGGGGTGCCTGGGGCACCCATGTGTGCTCCCCTTTTTTTTTTCACCGTTTTGAACTATTTTGCAGCTTTGGGTAGCTTTGGATGCCCCCACTTTTTGTCACCTTGCTACAGACAAAACTGCTACACCAACTTTACGCCTGTTAGCACATATTTTCGCATGTTTTATGTTAAATTACGAAAACGCGAAGGCATGCAACACTCTTTTGCATAAACGTGAAGGCACTCAACACATAATGTGATTTGTTAGACATAATGCATGGAATGATGCTTCTGGAGTTCAGTGAATTTAGGGTGGATGGTCCGACTCCTTCTGCTGCTGTTTCTTACCCTATATGCAGAGGCTTGTCACCAAAGCAATCTCATTCCACATTGTGAGTTGCTCCGGCAGTTTGGATATCAGAAGCAAAAATGTGTATAGAACTGTATGGGCAGTATAGCACAATAAAGATGAAGCTATCACATTGTTCATACCTTCTAAAGTAAACATATCTCATGCCTGAAACTTAAAGGCCTGTTCAGTGATTTGCTCATTCAGAAAATGATTAAAATCATCAAAATTCAGTTTTTTGCACCTTTGTTAGTAGCATATTTTAGCCTGCCATTTGTTTTAAAGCCAAAAGCTGTATATTAAACACAAAATAGGTCATTTGACATAATTTCTCTACTTTACGTAGAAAATTAGCTACATGTATTTGAATGGGCTTCAACTTCTTTGTCAATACTGCTGTTTTCATTGTTTTTTGCCAAATTTTTATTTCAAACAATACTCATTGACAATGTTAATGACTTACCCTTCACTTTTAAGTTATTTATACACAATTTAATTTTTTTTTACTTTCACTGGGATCACTAAATAAACCTTTAACTTGATTGTGAGAAAAATATGAGCTTTCTGTAGTGTCAATATTTCAAGCTCAGTGCATAAGTCATACTGCTTTGATAATTATGCTTAGTGTTTCTTTTTCAAACAATGCCATATTTATGCTTGATTTTACAGGTATGCTGGTTGGTAGTTTATTATGGGGTTCATTGGCGGATATACAGGGTCGACGAAAAGTTCTCATCTACTCATTGAGTGTCAACGCACTTTTTGGTCTCTTATCCAGCTTTGCTCAGGAATTTTGGCTCTTTCTTATTCTCAGGTTTTTTAGTGGTGTAGGGTAAGTAGTAGACAATGATCTCATGGAAAAGGCACCAAAGGTGCCTTGAGTGCCCCATGTCTGTGCCTTGATGCCTAACTTTATACACATTCTTTAGCATGTGTTTGCTTTGGTGCCTTTTAAGGCACCAAAAGCCAAAGCCAAAAGGAACTTTTTACCCTGGTGATCTTTTGAATTTAAGATTTCTTCAGAATTGCCAATGACAATGAGTTTATTCAAGAATAGTGGAAAGATACTGAAGATATTTCCAATTTGGAAAAAATCATGTAAACATACACCATTTTGTTTTATTGTTTTTGGAATGGTGTCCAAACTCAGCCGCCAGTGCCTGGCAAAACTGGCCATTGAGCCTGGTTTCACATATGATAATAAATGTGAATAGGCTAATAAATGCATCCTAGGTTAGTAACTGTGTATCACTTGTTTGTACAAAATTTTGCATGTGTACTGAGACAGTGATGCGTCTAATGCCGAGTTCCGCAGTACAAGTGCGTTATTTTGTACAATTTCTCGAGCAACAAGTGATACCGTACACATTTTATTAACTTATTTCATGCAGGAAAAAATCCTGCGATGTTTGCTATTTTTATTACAAACTTGTCACTATAAATGGTGGAAAATATGGGCAAATATAATTATGCATCAACCTGCAAGAAAAATGAACACACTGTGAGTGTACGCCCATGCATTATACACAATTAATACACTCCTGGCAATTTTCTAACCTTTGCTCTGATTGGTTCTCGCTATCTAAGAGTCAGTTTTAATGTGCATAATTGTTGACAGAAAATTTGACTATTTAATTCATGTCATAACAAATTCAATATTGTTGATTCATCTTTGACAGAGTGGGGGGCTCAGTACCAGCGATATTCTCCTATTTTGGTGAATTTCAAATGCGACAACGGCGTGGTATGATGATAAGTATTGTAGCCACTTTCTGGTTGGCTGGTAACATACTGACAGCAGGCCTAGCCTGGGCTATTATACCAAGCAATCTGGGTACGGATCATGATGAGGATAGCAGGTTTAATTACGAGAGCTGGAGAGTGTTTGTCGCGTTCTGCACCATACCATCTGCAACGTCGGTTTTGACATTCCTTGTGCTACCAGAAAGTCCTAAATTTCTATTAGAGGTAAACATTTACCTGTCTTGTCTTAAGGTGGTACTACACCCAAGTCCGTACGCAGGGGGGTGCAGGGGGTCCCAAAATATGACAATTTGCGAGAGTAGCGAGCAAAAAAATTGCCCAAAAAAGGTCCAAATTTTGGAGGAAAAGTCCACCTTTTACAAAATTGCCCCCCCTTGGAAAAAAAAGGTCCACTTTTCAAAATCAGCACCCCCCAAAAAAAATCCTGCATACGGGCCTGACTACACCCCCTGGTAAATTTTGTGACTAATTTTGCATTTTTCTCAAAAAATAACTACACACTGGTAACAAAAGTTATGTATATTAATTGTAGGGGCAACAAATGCAATTATTCCCATGAAATTTCAGTGATTCAAAACAAGTGGTTCATTATATTTGTTAAGAAATGAGGCACATTCTAGCGGTACCTCTTTTCTTATCATAAATAACATACCGCTTGTCTTTGAGCCACTGAAATTCCAGTGTAGTAACTGGATTCCTTGCCCCTATAATATACATAACTTTGGTTACCAGTGTGTTATTATTTTTTTGAAAAAAATGCAAAAATAGTCACAAATTTATCAAGGGGTGTAGTATCACCTTAAGTTGAAAGTAACTCCATGTTGGATTTCATAGTGGCAGATTCAAATCGCACACACTCACCTAATCCCACGGGGCGTATACACATCTGGCCTTCTGTGTACCTTCTCATTCAATGTTTGTGTTGTTGTTTTGCTGGTGTATAAATATTGAATGAAATAAAGATGAATGAATACACACACATAGCAGGCGACATATCCCTACTATGGCAATGCACCTATATAAACGCACCAATCCGAATCTGTCATTGTAAATTCAAACATGACGTTACTCTCAACTTCAGGTGAGACACACTATTATTGATGAGATGAGTAGAGAATTTTTCTATCTTAACGTGTTTGACAATCTTCTTGGAAAGAGAACTGGCAACCACGTTGCTAAGCAACCATCAGCATCAGTGGTACACAAAAGTTCGTCACAACAACAATAGTATAGAAAAAGATGTCTGGTAGACATCAAAACGTCCACAGTGAGTACTGTTTATTGGACTAGAAATAAGAAAATTCTACTATTAGATTTCAAATCAATTTGAAAAATTTGAAAGAATAAAAAGCATAAAAGTAGTATTTCATAGATGGGTCTGTTTCTGAAGACAAAATACAAACACAAATTGGAACCATAATAATCAGCTTTGTGCAGGTCCGTAGCCCAGATTGATTTTCAGGGGTGCGGCTGGCTCAAAAATGGACCTTTTGTGGACCTTTTGTGAATGTTTTGTTTCAAAAAAAGGCAGATTTTAATGTTTTTACTGAAACAAAAAGGACCTTTTGTTAATTTTCCTTAAATAAGGGCTGATTTTTTTTTTTTTGATTAACGTAAAATTATTTTTGAGGTGGAGATGGCTTTGGCGTTGTGGACTGATGTTGAAGTGAACTGAACAGTCCTTAAAGCAATAATGTGTCATTTGCATAAAGAATAGATTTGTATTTAAATGTTTGTTTTCACTGATCACATTATCCCTTTTAATTTTGAGCCAAACAAATGAGGTATAACGAAGAAAATTGCGATTTCATTACAGCGCCTACAATGCGTGTACTACGCTCGCCGATCGTAACCTGTAATACTACATGGGGCATCGCGCTCGACGTGTGTACACATGAGCTGACATCCACGAGAGATGTTAGCAAGCAGTCGATCGATGAACTCTGAATAAAACCGGTCGACCGGTTTTAATATAAAAATTAAATTTTACTGTTATTAAAGCACTTCAGGCTTAGTCTTTTACGTGGTATTTTAGTACACAGCTGGGCATTTTAATTATGCAAAAAGTAGAAATCCGAGTAAAATTGAGGGCGTCGCTGTGAAGCAAATCACACATTATGGCTTTAACTATACTATTTTTATAAGCTTGTAATTAATTCATCAATTAATATGACATTGAAATTATGTTTTCTCATGTGTGTACAGACAGGTAGAGCTGAAGAAGCTTTAGAGGTTATGAGGAAAGTCTTTGTGTGGAATAACATGGGTACCAAATTAGATTATCCCGTAAGTATGTTCACATTAGGCTACTCTTACGTCTTTTTGGTCTCTTATCAAAGTAAGATGCAAAACATTTTAACATAATATTGTTAAAAACTTGACCAAATATTTTCCAAAAATGTTTGCCAAGTACAAGTATGATCAGCACAATATATAAGGTAACAATTCATAAACCATGACCTTGCAGCCAAAGTGAAGGTTGATTTCGAAAATCAAGATAATTATAATGGCTCACTTCAATAAATTCTGATTTTAGAATCTAGCTTCCAGTTTATTGATAGCGAAAGCCCAAGTAAAAATTCAACTATGTACTTTGGAATTTTGAGCAGGACTTTGATCAAGGACTTTGTCCCTAACACACACTGTCAATCATACTTGTTTATCAATCCAATTTAAACTGTAGGCACAAGTCATGGAGAGTACAAGACACGCTAGATGTACGTCATGCACCTAGTGAGAGTTTAACTTTCGCGTCAACACAAATCGCTGCAAATTCCACAGATAGTTATGTATGATGTAGTTACTGGTAATGGCACACGCCCGGAGGATTTAAACCATAACAAGATCTGGGAAACCAATCACAAGCCAGATCCATTTAAAGATGCATTACATCATAGCCAATTTTAGTAGGCCAGAAATGTGCCTATCTTTACATAGAGACTTGTGTTAAGAATTTTAACTTCAATCCAAAGTAAGTAGTCCACATGGGAAGCTAACAAACAGAGGGAGTACAGTGACTGAAAAAATCACATGTGAAAATCTATTAATTGCACACAAATTAATACAAATTAGAATTTTATGCTTAAATGTAATAGCCAGAGTATGCAAAATGGGCAAGTGGACTACGGAGAAGTCTACTATAATGACTGCAAGGATGCTTTCTTAAATTTTAGATATCTGCAAATTGATGGCAAATAATGCAGAAATATGTACAGCTAGTGGGTACTGAGAAAACTAGAGGATTTACCAGGAGTGAAGATTGATGGTAAAAATATTAATAATATAAGGTGTGCAGATGACACTGTCCTGATAGCTACATCTGAGTCAGACCTTCTACAAATAGTCAACAAAGTCGAAAATCAGAAAAAAGGACTCTTCAACTGTAAAAAAACAAGTGTCTTGTAGTTACAAAACAGAAGGATGTTTCTGTCTGCAAAATCTGAAACAAGTTGATGCATTTAGCTATCTGGGAAGCTGGATCACATCCAATGGGAGGTGTTACAGAGAAATCATTAGGAGAATTGCAATGGCAAAAGAGACTTCCACAAAAAGGAGCACCCTTTGTAATTTGAAAATCACCATGAGTACAAGATGTACTACCAATTCTGAAATATGGTTGCAAGAGCTGGTTAGTTTCAAAGGCAAAGGAAGATCAATTGCAAGCAACTGAAATGTGGTTCCTCAGGCGTATGTTGAGGATCCCTTGGACAAGTCACACCACAAATGAAACAGTATTACATAGAGCTGGCAGTCGACACTGTATGAGGAAAGAAGATCTGGAGTGTTTGTTTCTTATGGGGAAGATTTAAAATGATAGAAAGATGACCATGCCAGAGCAGGGTTCGATTTAACTTGTGTCGTGGAGCAAAATGCTCCCCATTTTGAACAACCTGCTACACAAATTTCAGCTTGTATAGCAATTTTTTACAATGTAAACATATGCTAATATTATAAGAACATCGCCTAAATAAGGTTTTCATCGAACCCTGTGCCAGAGGACAACATATCTTCAAAGTATTGCAGCCTGGACGGGTGTGGATAACATCAAGTTGTTGAGATTGACAAAGAAAGGATGGATTGGCATTCCACGGTCGCCACCATCACTGGATATATGGCACTTAGAGAGAGAGAGAGAGAGAGAGAGATATGAAATTAAAAGTGATAGGTACAGACTCAAAAGTTGCACCCTATTGGTTTGTGCACTTGACAATAACCTTATTCAATGTCAATCATGGTTAGTGCTGTAAACAATGGGGCTTGCTACCGTAATCATTGACCATATGGACGCAAAGTTGATGGAAAAGTGAAAACTCATGACATGCATGATGTGTCCAAACCAAAAGGGTTGCAACTTTTAAATTTGTACCTTCCATCAGTTTTAGTTTCATAATTGGTTGTTTCTGCATCATTTGTCGCCACTGATATCTCAAATTAAATCAAACATCCTTGCGGTCATCATGGTCTCCTTGCTAATGTGGTGACTTTGTTACCCAACATTTAAATGTTTTCTGGCAACTTCTTCTACCATTTTATACAAATATTTTGTGTGTTTATTGGGTATATATCTTTTTATGTTATGTGCTAAAAGTTTTCTTTATATAATATCATTATAAATAGTTGAATTCCTGTATACATATTTTCTGTTTATTACTAAATGTGCTAAATCTTATTCCTCAGATTGCAGTTTTATTACCATCATCAAAATCAAAGACTAGTACCATTGATGAGACAAAGAAGAGAAGTATACGAGCGTGTTGTACAGAGACTGGGGCAGAGATTGTTACAATAATCAAAGCAAATATCAAATTATTTCTTCCACCTCTTACACGTGTTAGTGTTGCAATGAATGTCATCATTTTCTGTTTAGCATTTGGGTAAGTAAGAGACTGGGGCAGAGATTGTTGCAATAATCAAAGCAAATATCAAATTATTTCTTCCACCTCTTACACGTGTTAGTGTTGCAATGAATGTCATCATCTTCTGTTTAGCATTTGGGTAAGTAAGAGACTGGGGCAGAGATTGTTGCAATAATCAAAGCAAATATCAATTTATTTCTTCAAATTTGGGTAAGTAAAGCAGGATGCTAAAGATGGCAATTTTCAAATATGGATCCCAGGGCAGCAAATTTACCATATATATTTCAAGAAGTTTGGTTCCTGGTTCATTAAGAAGTTACAGGACCAGCCATAGGGCATCATAGATTAATAGCACATAGATTGGAATTTTCATGCCTGTACTTGAGTTCAGCTGACGCCGGTACATGCGTGTTCGGACCTTGTGACATCACTCATCTGAGTGTACACAGAACGCTCAACCTGCCAGTACGATTTACGTGGTATACCGTGGTCCCTCACATGCAAGGAACCAAAACTTTGATGACATCCTGTAAAAGAAAGTTCCTTTCCCCCTTCCTGAAATGTAAGTTAAAATGTTGAAAATTCCAACCCAAGAGGATATACCCATGTCTGGTTTGGGTAGGAGTGTGCCGCTAAACATATAAAGATGGGCCCAATTGACCCATCCATATACCATTATTCCAAGCAATTTTAACCCATTGCTATACCAAAATTTAAAAAGAAGAAGTTTTTTACAACTTTCCCCAATATTTGTTAAAAATTTGGCCTAGTTTCTGGAAGAAATTGGGAAAATTTTGACCAAATGACTCATCCATATAAGGGGTCATTGATATACCAAAAATTACCAAATGGCCTAAAATGCCACCCATGTTTGCGGCATGTCCCTGTCTTGCCTGTATCGTCATAATTTGTACTGAGTAAATCCCCAGGATCAGAGCCGGATTTACCATTGGGCCAGATGGGCCCGGGCCCCCAATGTGGCCATGTGCATGTTCATGTGCATATTTCTTTTTAGCCTAAAACCCAATGGTTTGGACCAAAACTGCCCCTTTGCACAGCAAAACTAACCTTCATTTGGGGCTAAAATTGTCTGAAATTGATTTTTTTTTTGCTCGCTTCACATGCAAAATGTCCTAGTAAAAAACTTGGCCATTTGAGTGCACATGCCTTCCTCACGGTGAGTTTGGGGGCCTCCGAATTTTGACCTGGCCCAGGGCCTCCAAAATGGTAAATCCAGTCCTGCCCAGGATCACCATGTCACTAGTGGCCAGTCTGCCTGTGAGTTCAACATTTAAAATTAATGCAGCGGAAAAAATAATTGAACAGAACTTATCACTTTAGCATTATTATATTTTGTAATTCCTCCAGGTTCTATGGTCTATGGATGTGGTTTCCACAGTTATTTCAAGAAGCAGAGACTCAAGGATCTGTATGTGTGAAATCCGGAGCTAACATTACAAAGCCAGATAATAGTACAGGGCCAGATACTCAGATCTACACTGATGCATTCTACACATCATTAGCAAATTTACCAGGCAATCTTATTACTATAATCCTTATGGATGTAGTAGGCAGAAAAGCTATATTATGTAAGTATTGCTAGTTCACTGGTTGGTTTATTTTTGAACATTTCAATCTTTATTGCAATCATTAACCCCATGAGCACTACCTGCTGATCTAACATTGCCTCTGATTTAATCACCTATCAGAATTTGCAAATAATTCACCCCAATTTTTTTTGTGGTGAAACTATTCTAACAATGTTGCTGATTGGTCCAACTGATTATGAAAACTCCTTTTTGACCAATAAGCAAGTAGTTCTCATGGAGTTAAAAACATTAAGCAAAACAATTCAGACTAGAGAATGGAGAAGACAGAATGCCATCCCCATATCTCCGCAGCAGCATAAATACCCATACATACAAAACATTCAACACTGTACAAGAAAATATACCTTCAGTAAAATTCATTTTAAAAAGAAGAAAAAAAACATTTTAAAAGGGAAAAGGGAATGTAAAAAGTTTAAAACCAAAGTATTATTCGACATACCAGTCATGTTCAAAGTTCCTATAAAAAATTGTATAGGAACCCAATATTGCACACTTACTTATTTCTTTTTGAAGTTTTTACAAATCCTTTTCTTTTGCTCACCCCTTGGTGTTATAAGAGGGAGAATAGAATCAATATTACACTTTTTTTTTCTCAGAGATAAGGCCTTGACTGCAAATTTTAATACATAATATGGTGTGCTGCAATGGAGTGTGATGTAAATGGAGTCCGATGTGTGATAATTTAAAGTGTGTGGGTGTCAATGTGGGTGTTTGTTTTTAAACACAAAAGATCAAAAGGTCTCAAAATACCTCATCAGTTTATGTGTATTTATGTGTTGTTATACACAGCCAAAAAATTAAGATTCCAGATACGTTTAACCCCTGTATATCCTAAACAAAGACAGATATGTCATAATTGGATTCAGGAGCAATTAGCTGCATTTTTTAGCTCAAATTTAAGATCTCATTCATTGAAATCGTCAAGAATTAAAGACACAACAATCCAAAAACCCAAGTAAGATGCAAATTAAAAGTTGCAGTTTGCTCCATTACATGCCCTATTGGTATGTACACAACGCGTTCTCGAGCAAGAGAACTAGCGCAGTGCTTCCATTGATTAGCATGTTAAAACTAGCGTTGTGCTTCCATTGATTAGAACATATATGTGCAACTTTTGATTTTGCTTCTTCCTTAGGTTTTAGATCACCGTTTCTTTAATTCTCAACCAATTTCAATAAAGGTCATATATATTGCTCGGACAACATCAATGAAAATTACTCCTTTTTTGAGAAAATACGACATTTAAAATTGATATTCCACAAAATCCAACTTAAGCGGTGAGTTCCTTCGAACGAGACAGAGTTGACCTAGAAAAAAGTTGACGTCATGAAATGAGATGTGCCTGCTTTGAGAGAAGGGACTGTAAACGCTCTCAATGCACAGAACGTATACTGTTGTTGTTCTCAGAAAAAAAGTCTATAATCAAGTGTTACAAATTTAATGGTTTTTAAATATATGGATAAAACCAGCCGCTTCTTTTTTATATATTAGTAAATTGTGATATTACAGTTCATATGTATATCAAGTTGTTGAGAAATATTTGGACTAAACAATAAAAAATATTTTAGACCAATTTTACCGTGCGAGCTTAGAATTTATCTCGATGGTATACCCATATTGTATTTATTATGCAAATGAACAATTTCAATGGCCTTTTGTTCGAACCTTCCGATTTCTTGTGGTACAAGGTCTTTTTTTATGTTTTTTTATTTTTTGTGTGTGATTGTAGGGAATTTGTGTAAATTTCACATGTTCGTGCAGTGTATGTTTGCCATAAATGTTCATACCCTGTAAACTGTTATCAATCATGTAATCTTTTCTACTCTTATTTATTATTGATTGCAGGTAGTAGTCTAGTGTTATCAGGTGTAGGCGTGTTTTTCATCTATCTAGTAAAGACTCGGACACAGGTTCTGATTATGTCTTGTCTATTCAGTGGTATATCTGTAATGGCTTGGAATGCCATCTCAGTTTTAGGTGTTGAAATGTATCCAACTTCTATCAGGTAAGTGACACCTATCCTGGAATTTCAATTGAATGAACACAGCTGTATCCGACTATGATCATATCTCTGCGTATTTCAAAATACAACACAAGCGCACAACCTTGGGAAATACTAACCAATTGCAAGTGAGTTGGCATGGTCGGATTCATTTCCACGCCATGCACACATGAGCGTTCACACAGTGTACGCGGACGATCGTCAAAAACAGTTGTGCAGCTGTATTCATTCATTCAAAATTCCCAGTATAATTTGTAAAAGGGTGTATATGCTCATTACATCACTAACAATTAACTTCTTTTTACCATGGTTGAGGTTAAAGGGGAATATTGGAATGTCATCTTTCCCTGGGAAAGATCAGACAGCAGGCCAGACCATGGCCAGAGAGTAACATGAGGCAAGGATAGTCTTGCAAATATGGGCTAACTTTCTCCTAGGCCATCCAATATGCCATGAATTAGTAGGACTACAACTCAACTGGTATCTACTGGTCAGTTTATATACTCCTATTTCCACATCTGTTATTTGTATGTGCACCTTTAACTTTCCTATTTGACATAAATGTGTACATCCATATCAAAACGATGCACTTGTCGGCTGCTACATGTGTCTCATTTCACATAATAACTAGGAATAAATACCAGACTCATATCAAGTGTAGGTCACTTCATAGAAATCATCCCCAAGTCAAATTGTATAAGAAATGTTATCTGTATTCCTAAACCATGTGACTTGGGATGATTTGAAGTGACCTCCACTTTGGAGATGAGTTTGGTATTCATTCCTAGCTATTATGTGAAATGAGACACATGTAGCAGCCGACAAGTGCATCGTTTTGATATGGATGTACACAAATGTTACTGTCTTGTGCATGTTGATTAACTGTATGGCAAAAGAAAGTATCTTCCCCTTATTACAAGTTATGTTACATCCTTGTACCATGTCAGGGTTATTGAAACAAGTTGACCAAAGCAAGTAACATATTAGTGAAGTAAATATAGGATGCACTGTTTTACCTCAAATTAGAGCCACACAGATGTTGATTATGCCATCTTAAGGGGGTACTACACCCCTATGGTAAATTTGTGACTATTTTTGCATTTTTCTCAAAAAATAATAACACACTGGTAACAAAAGTTATGTATATTATTGGGGCAAGGAATCCAATTACTACACTGAAATTTCAGTGACTCTAGACATGCGGTTCAGTATATATGATAGGAAATGAGGTACATCCTAATGGTACCTTATTTCTTATCATAAATAACTAACCGCTTGTCTTGGGTCACTGAAATTCCAGTGTAGTAATTGATTCCTTGCCCCTATAATATACATAACTTTTGTTACCACTGTGTTATTAGTTTTTGAGAAAATGCAAAAATAGACACAATTTATCGAGGGTGTAATACCCCTTAATTTAATTGTCTATCTCAAAGCCCCTGTGCGCATTGGTAAAATCGCCCGCTTTTTATGCGTGTTATTCCAGATGGATTGGGTAATGATCAAAAGAGAGTATTTTGATGAGAAGATCTTATTGCTCAATGGGTCTATAATCATTAAAGCAGATATTGTAGCACCCATAATGCACCTGTAATGTCACTTGAACCTATTTGTTTTCAATACAATTTCTTTCTATAATTGAAGACAGAGATAAAAAGACTAGTTTGTGTCTGACGTCACTGTCAATCAAATTCTCTACAATCCTTGATTGGTTAATAGTGCGTATAAGGAAGGTCGATTTATCTGGTGCCGATCGGAATAGAAGTAAATGGCGAAAAATTACATACTTTAAGCAGGCAAAAAGCAGCTTTTCTAGGCATTGTTGACCTTTTGAGTTTGAAGGTGCAAAATTAACAATAAGGCACCCGGTTTTACCGCCGTGTTCAGCAACTCATATCATCACGACACTTGTAAACAAACCGTGCTCGAGTTTGATTGACAGATGACGTCAGACGCAAACTAGTCTTTTTATCTCTGTCTTTCATTATAAAATAATTGCTCTTTCTGGGTTTTTTATTATCCATGTACAGGGGGACAGCCTTAGGATTCCAGTCGGTGTCTAATCGGATAGGAGCTATCTTTGGCAATCTAATCTTTGGAGCACTTATAGATACCAACTGTGCAATACCGATATTAACTGTAGCTGCTATGCTAGCTATTGGAGGAATAGTCACATTAACTTTACCTAACACACTCAAAATATCACTGAAATAGTACAAATATCTTGTTAACAGTACACAATTTTAGTATTAATTGTTCTCGAAAAAAGTTATCATCACAAGGTAATATGTTAAGTGTGGACCTATAGCACTATCAACAGTAGCGTATTAGTCGGCGGAGGAAAAGGGGAGAGTGCCCCCATGCCTCATCGGTACCAGCCCATCAGGGCACCAATAGTGCAATGGGCTATTCCAGTTGAAATCCATACTCCTATTGAAGACATGGTTTTAATTTTCCCCTCAGGGAGTGAGAATTTCAAATGTTGTTACCTGAATGTGCTATTCCATTTGAAATCTACACTCCCTATGTGGCAGATTAAGGTCACGTGTCTTCCATATGGGTGTATGGATTTCAACTGGAATAACCCAATAGGACCAGTGGCATAGCCAGGGGATAGTTGGGGTAAGGGGCAACAATTTGACAAATGGGGATGGACATTTGCCCCCCCCCCACACACACACTAAAGGCTGGCTATGCTGCTGAATTTAGGACTGGACCAAACTATAAAAAAATACATGGTGAATAAGAACTTCCAGGCCAGTAGTTTTTTTAAAGTAAACAAATCTGTTACAAATATATTTACAGTTTGCCATGTATGTGTATTTATATTATGCACTCTTTGCTGCAAGACCTTAAATTATGTGGCACTATAGTTTCACGTCACCGGCACCAGCTTTGAAGTTCAGCATGTTCTGTGTTAGCTTAGCATTATTTGGTGTGTGTAACATACTTTTACGCGCACGATCAACATGCTGCATATGTACACACAAGAAACTACGCTAAGCAAACGCAGCACACGCTGAACTTGTGCCAGTGACTCAAGGTAGATATACAGACTATAGCAGTGACTCCAGGTTACCAAGTGATTAATATCAGGTCAAAGGTCAAAAAGATCACAAACTGATACAGTCACCCACTCGCTGATGAAAGATGGAGTACCATCTGAAAATTCCGAGGTAGGAATTAATTCCTTGTGTTTGGATCAAAAGTTTAAATCAAAATCAAGTGATTAATATATAAACTATATTTTGTCCCTTTCCACATAGATGTTCTGTGCCAGGTTTATTTGCCATTTGCACTATGAATTGACAATGCAGCATTTGGTAACATGATATTAAAAAGATAAGAAATATGTCAAAGTCTTTCTGACAACAAATCATAGTGCCTGAAAAAGAATGGAATTTGATTTTATTTAAATTGTTACCATATATTATTGTATATCAAATTACCAGATATCTATTTTTATACTAATGCTCTCTTAATAGGCCTATATTTTTATTTTATCAGTGATACCAAATGATTTTAAGAGTTTTAGGACCAACTAGAGTGTATTGGACGTAATTTTGTAATTAAGACATAAAATTCCCATAGAGCTCCAAGATAGTGTGGGGTTTCTTTCATTATTTCAGAATAAAAAAGAAATTTTCCTGACAGTTATTACAAATATCATTTCATAATTTTACCAAAGACTAACCAAATTAAAATTGGACTAAAATCATATATTGTGGCTTTAATTTTTTTTACCCATACATAAGCAAATTGTCATTTTTTAACTGAAAGAGGTTTAAAGTTTATTTTGAAGTTACAATTTAAAAAAAAACTTCAGTTATCAATAACCAACAATAAAGAAATTAGGGTATTCTAAAACAGTAAATTGATTTTGATGTTTATTTATTTATACATTCCCAGCATTATAACAATGTTATAGTTGTCTTTTACAGCTTTATTTATTCTATGTTTACACTTGTTTTACTGAACCATGACATATGCTGCAACATTAATCATGTATCTTTTTACGTGTACTTTATTATCATAAATTCATAACCTCATCAATATACGCGAAGCCTGTGATCCAATAGAAAGAAATTGATTGCCTGCCCGCGCACTAATTGCGAGGTCATTGATAACTCACAGTGACTCCTGACGCGCAACAATGACTTCTGTGTGTGTGTGCGTGTACAAGCTAAGCGTTGTGGCAAAGCACACGCCTACGCGATGCCGTTCTGTGATTGGTAGCTCTTGTTGTCGGCGCGAATGTTATATTCGCCTGGTCGATTTTTTGTAGGGTATGTTACAACAATAATTAAAACTGGTTATATTTAACAGCGTTTTATGGCATAAAATAACATAAAAAGCTATTTTAATTTGTTCAAAATATTAGATATGACGGTAATGAATGACAATAATAACTTTGCATTATCTATTTTGAGGTCATTGTGTAAAATTGTCGGGTTTAGTTTTGGGCCTCTGTATTTTTCCTTGGGAGCTACCGCTCCCTCGGAAAAATACCTCAGCCCAAAACAAATTACAAAAGCTTCCGATTTCACACAATGACCTCAAAATAGATGGTGCGCAGTTATTATTGTCTAAGCATAACCTTATTATAAATATTGTTTAATTTATGTATATTGTATTAAGGGTGTATTTTGTGATTCATAACCGCATCCCCCCACTTTTTTCAAAAAAGTTGAAATTTTTATACCAAAGGAAACCTTTTGTAACATAATGTTTGTGTGTCAAAAAGTTCTTGAATATTCTTTTGTTTGGCAAAAATATCATCAAATTTGTATTTATGTGCTGTTAACAGAACAAAATTACAACACAGTAGCGTGTGGAGCAATGCAATACACATAATCCTGCATATCTCACAAACGCAAAATCAGAATCAACTAAAATTAGGGGAATAAGATTTTTTTGGTGGATATGTACTAAAACATGCCATAAAAAGAGGATGCTAGAATCACAAAATACTTCTTTAATGCTCTAAACTGTTGTTTTGTAACTATTAAATGTGTGCCACAATTCTGGTTGCTCTGCGTTTCTGCAGCACCCACACATCGCATACTTAATATTATTATTTTGTAATACTATTATTATCTCATTTTAATCATAACACCTTTATGAAAATACAGTGCGACCTCTTTTATCTGACCCCCGGATCCGGCCATGATGGGACCAAGCATTGATCGGATAAGTGAAAAATCCAGATAAATGAATCATGTGTAATTCTCCATTGAATGTCAAAATGTTAAATTTGGGACCACAAAAAAATCTATAATACTAGGGCAGCTAGTAACACTGAAATATGGTATTTGAATGTTGTATAGAGGTTTTCCGTGTTCTATAAGCTGCATACCCTATCAGCGACTGCTATACCTTGTTTAGGATTTTGATTCAAAAGAAGCCTGGTTGCACATTGTGCAACCATGACTGTTTCAAAATAGCCCGCCTGAGTCATGCGAGTAATTCCGAGGTCGTGCATTGAATTGGTTTGAATGAGGAATACCACAGGAACCAGCGCCTTTTGTTAGAAGTCACACATGAGTAAAGTGGATAACCTAATTATGTTCTAAATGTTTCGGAGCATGAAAATAAAGTATCCAAGCATTACAAAACATGTTTTCTGAGATCTTTTATAAAGATCACACAGCCCGTCACGGATAAAGGAGGTTGAACTGTACAGGTCACAAATAACCATATGAAATGATACTCATTTTATGTGACTGAGTTTATCTTTTCTGTGGGTGTGTGTGTGATTACTACATTTGTGACACGATCTGGTCCATGGGGGCCAAAGAATGCAAATTTGAAACTGAGATAAAGGTCAAAATATGGAGCAAAAAACAATAAAATACATAAGAAAATAGACATAAAAAACTTCATAACTTTAGAACCAAGTAAGCTAGACCTTTGGAGTTTTCAGTAAATGATAGCCTATTGTATGTATGATGTAATAATTACAGTAACTCAATTTTTAAAAATGCCTCCTTTGGCCCCCATGGATCAGATCATGTCACATTTTAATAAGAGTACTCTTATTTTAGACTTTTTTTGTGTATAATGCAAGTTGAAAGAGATTAAAATCATGATTCTTAAATATTTGTGATGATGGATTTGTTTGATTTCTCAATAGAAAGATTGAAGTAGCATAAAACCTTGATGACTGTCACTAGGTTTTGGAAGGGTGTCACAAACTTGTGCATGATTATACCCACACAAACATCAGTGATCTCCCCCTACCCCCACCAGTGGCAGATATCTTTTTGACATTGGGGGATGGGGTTGGAAAAAATTTCTTGAAGTATAGTGGACCCAGCACCTTTTGGCGACAGATGAAGTTTATTGAACAAAGCGCGCGGAGCGCGCAACATTTTGCCATATTGAAGGTAAACTGATGAAATATAGTGCACAAGTGGAATAAATTCATGAGAAAAACACACAAAAATGGGCAAATAGGAGGTTAATTTGGTCCGAAACCCACATCCTGCGTCAACATTGAGGGAGGGTGATTGCATGGACCATCCCCTGTCAAAATATTGGGGGATTTATCCCCCCGGATCTACGTCTATGACCCCACCATCACTACCGCTTATGTTTACCGGGACAAGTGCTCGTCTCATGAAGTGCGCAAAAATTTACAATATTAATGCTTTAAGGTTATACATTGTATTGTTGGTCGAAGCAGCAAAAACAATTGTAGTTCACAGCATCTTGGGAATGGTAGTGAGCTTTAGCAAAAATTGCATTGCCCAATTCATAGGGAGCGTGTAGAAGAATTCAAATATCACAGATATACTTTTGTAGGTCCTGTGGTTCTTGAGTTATGTTGTAAAGTAGGCTGAAACAATAACACTTTTGTAAAACATACATAACTCATTAACAACAATAAATTAAGTAAGTTTTCAAAGTATACAATTTGTAGAATGAACTTTTGCAAAACACCAATGTGTTATTTTTCAATAATATATTGATTCAGATAATGAAATCGATTTTTTTTTTTGGCTGCTTCGACCAACAATACCTCGTATACCCTTAATGTGCCATAATTTGGACAATTTTTGATTGAACAGGCAAAAGACAAGCATATCACAGATGTTTGCCTTAACAAGGACTGCAGTGTACCCCAAAGTAAAATAAAATCTTGAATTTTAGAATGTTATTTAACTGTTGACAAAATATTTTGCAGAAATAATTGCCCAAAATATTTTACAATAACGTTTGTTTTAAAAACGTATTCATGATCTTCTTATAACCTGGCATTTAAATGTTATTAAAACGTTTTGAATGAATGTTTTAAGAACATTTTTGTGTTTGTTGGGTACTGAGCCATTTCGCTGTTTTATCTAGTTAACAAAATGTCCCACATATTCTTTGTTTGCTTTGTTATACAAACAATTTGAGACCATTTTCATCAAAATCAGAGGATATTTTCTGTTTTCACCCGTGTGAAGCCCAAATGTTGACCTTCGATCTTTTTGCTACTGATAAATCGTGAATAGGTCGAAGTATGCCTATATATTTTCTGAATCCTTATGACTGTATTGGAATTGGTTTTAACTCTAACATGTCTATTTGAGCAATTTTGAATTTTGACTCCTCTGTAAACTTAGACTCTTTGACTTGATTCTTCAGGGGTCAATGGCTGAGGCTATTCTTTTCTGCTTAAACCATTCCATGTACTTATTATTCGGGAAAAAAACGTTGTTGAATAGTTTTAATAGTTTTAAACTTTTCTTTGATGTCTACTGTCAAGACATATAAATCTCTGCACTCTCAACTTATTTTTCATTTATAATGTACATGAGTCCACTTTGTCATTATAAAAATCAACCAAAAAAAACACATAAATGCTGTGTAATAATATTTGGTTACGTAATAGAAGAAAACATGCTATGTTGATAGAATTATTAAAATAACATGTTCAATCTAATTAAGAAACAAAAACATTTCAAGGATATATTATTTACATACCTTGTGTGGAAAATGTTTTTGACATAACTGCATACACTTTCCTAAATTAAAAGGCGTTGACATTGACATTTCAATACCAAACGATGTAAAAATATTTTTATGATTATTCTTTCATTGTTTGTGTTTCTTTTGGGAATTACAATTACAAAGAAATACTAAACTTAATCAAGACAAATTATTTCAGGAGAAAAATCTCTACGTTAGAATAATGTACATTAGGAATAATTATGTAGCACGTTTGCAGAACAAACAATGTTAAATGGTCATTTTGTGAATTTAGTTTTCTTATGATTCAAAATTTCAGTTGATTCAGATATTGAATTTGTTGGTTACGCAAAATTGCATGTATTATAAAGACCAATAAACCACTGTGCTGTAATTACTGTCTGCCGACAGGCAGAACATATAAATTGACAATGCCTTTGTCAAACGACCGAGTCGGTAGGAAAGGGTATAAGCCTTATCAGCAGTAGCTACTTCATCAACACCCATATCAGCAGTAGATAGCTACTTCAACAACACCCATATCAGCAGTAGATAGCTACTTCATCAATACCCATATCAGCACCCATATCAGCAGTAGATAGCTACTTCATCAATACCCATGTCAGCAGTAGATAGCTACTTCATCAACACCCATATCAGCACCCATGTCAGCAGTAGATAGCTACTTCATCAACACCCATATCAGCAGTAGATAGCTACTTCAACAACACCCATATCAGCACCCATATCAGCAGTAGATAGCTACTTCGTCAATACCCATGTCAGCAGTAGATAGCTACTTCATCAACACCCATATCAGCACCCATGTCAGCAGTAGATAGCTACTTCATCAACACCCATATCAGCAGTAGATAGCTACTTCATCAATACCAATATCAGGAGTAGATAGCTACTTCATCAACACCCATATCAGCAGCAGATAGCTAAATATTCAACACCCATATATAGCTACTTTAGTCTATACCAATATATCAGCAGTAGATAGTTACTTAGTCAATACCCATATGCAGTAGATAGCTATGTAGTCAATACCAATATCGGCAGTTAATAATAGCTACTTCAGCAACATTCAAGACCCATATCAACAATAGATAGCTACTTATTCAACACCCGTATCAGCGGTATGTTGCTACTTCATCAATACTGATATCAGCAGTAGATTACTACGTAGTCGATGTCATTTTCAGCAATAGATAGTTGCCGTAGTAGATGCCAATATCAGCAACAATATCAGCAGTAGATAGCTACTTAGTCAATACCAATATCAACATTAGATAGTTACATGGTCGGTGCCAATATCAGCAATAGATAACTACTTCATCAATACCAATATCAGGAGTAAATAGCTACTTCATCAATACTCCTATCAACAGTAGATATACGGTAGCTATATACCAATATCCGCGACGCAGTTAATATGGCTACTTCATCAATATTGATATCAGCAGTAGATAGCTACTTAGTCAATGCCATTATCAACAGTAGATAGCTACTTCATCAATACCTGTATCAGCAGTAGATAGCTACTTAGTCAACACCAATATCAATAGATGATATAGCTACTTCAATACCCGTATCAGCAGTAGATAGCTACTTCATCAATACCCATATCAGCAGTAGATAGCTGCTTCATCAATACCCATATCAGCAGTAGATAGCTGCTTCATCAATACCCATATCAGCAGTAGATAGCTGCTTCATCAATACCCATATCAGCAGTAGATAGCTGCTTCATCAATACCCATATCAGCAGTAGATAGCTGCTTCATCAATACCCATATCAGCAGTAGATAGCTGCTTCATCAATACCCATATCAGCAGTAGATAGCTGCTTCATCAATACCCATATCAGCAGTAGATAGCTGCTTCATCAATACCCATATCAGCAGTAGATAGCTGCTTCATCAATACCCATATCAGCAGTAGATAGCTGCTTCATCAATACCCATATCAGCAGTAGATAGCTGCTTCATCAATACCCATATCAGCAGTAGATAGCTGCTTCATCAATACCCATATCAGCAGTAGATAGCTGCTTCATCAATACCCATATCAGCAGTAGATAGCTGCTTCATCAATACCCATATCAGCAGTAGATAGCTGCTTCATCAATACCCATATCTGCAGTAGATATAGCTGCTTCATCAATACCCATATCAGCAGTAGATAACTACTGCATCAATACCCGCAGTATCAGCAGTATATAGCTACTTAGTTGATGCCATTATCAGCAATAAATAGCTGCTTCATCAATATCAATGTCAGCAGTAGATAGCTACTTCATCAATACCTGTATCAGCACTATATATCTATTTAGTTGATGCCATTATCAGCAATAAATAGCTGCTTCATCAATATCAATATCAGTAGTAGATATGCAACTTCATCAATACCAATATCAGCCATAGATAGTTAGTAAGTCAACACCCATATCAGCAGTATATAGCTACATGTACTTCATCAATATCAATATCAGCAATTAACATGACTATACTTCATTAATATCAATATCCGCAGTAGATAGCTACTTCATCAATACCCATATCAGCAGTAGATAGCTACTTCATTAATACCCATATCAGCAATAGTTAGCTACTTCATCAATAACCATATTAGCAATTGATATAGCTACTTCATCAACACCATTATCAGTAGTAGATAGCTACTTCATCAATACCAATATCAGCAGTAGATACTTCTTCATAATATAAGTAAAAGATAGCTACTTCTTCGATACCAATATCAGCAGTAGATGGCTACTTCTCATTAGTGCCAGTAAACAGCTATTCAGTTTTATTTAGGACTGATCATAGTATTAGATAGCCATTGATGTACTGGCCCAAATTTCTGAATGACTTTACGGTATATGGCTATATACTCTGAAAAATCAGGTGTATAGCTATAACTATTATCAACACCGGTTATGGGTATCTAGAGCAGTAGATAAAAAAACCAATATCGACATTACTTTTTTATATCAAACTTAGCAATGCTAATCACATAAGTAACTATTTTTATCAATATCTAGTAGATGGCGTAAGTAGCAACAGTAGTTAGATAGGAATCTTAGCAATATGAATTGGCAGATATTTCAGATAGTGGGCTGGATATGGTTAATGAGACAGTGAATAATAAGAACCCTTTTAACACATGTTACGGTGCAGTGGAGCTGTATGTATTTCTTAATTGAGTGAAAATAATGGACTAACTTGACCTGCAACACAATGGGCTATTCCGGTTGATATTCCATACACCCCTGTGGAAGACATGACCTTAATCTCCCATACAGGGGTCCAAATGAAGTCTCCTGTTCAGGTAACCAATTCACACCCCTTGTGTGGATGACTATAAGGTCATGCCTTCCATAGGGTGTATGGATTTCAACTGGAATAGCCTAATAAGCGGACTTCTGTCAATATTTTCTTCCAAAACGTCCATAATCATGATAATTGGCCGTACTCATATGCGCACAGAGCGTAAATTCCTTACATTACAAATAATGGTGTAACACAACAAGGGGTCAAAATGGTATTCGTCAAAGTGGAATTTCTTCATTGGAATTTAGGATTGGCGTATAAATGACGTTGTAAGGTTAGTGAAAGCTCTTTGAAATATTTTGTAATAAATATGATCATGCACGAAGTTATTCACATGTGACTGGTCTTGCAAATATAATCATTATCATCATCATCATTATCATCATGTTCATCATCATCACGACGTCGACAACCACCATGCACTACCACCACCATCATCATCATCATCACCATTACTACCACAATCAATACCACCCCAACACCGTCATCATCATCATCACCACCACCACTATCACCATCATCATCATCATCATCATCATCATCATCATCATCGTGATCATCAAGATCATGATCATGATGATGATGATCATTATTATCATCATCATCATCGTCGTCGTGATCATCATGATCATCATCATGATGATCATGATGATCACCATCATCTATTATCATTCAAAGAGGACTCTACAAATGCACAAAACAAGTGGAAACTCTCTACACGGTAGTTAAAACAAGTAGTAGATAAAATTAGAAGACAGGAAAGCATACACCATCTTAAAATGCATGGTCTCCAAGTGCAGGGAAGACTTTTGATCAGAATTAAATTGGTTATCATGTCACATTTCAGAAGATTATAATTTCACCGACAGCAGTGTTATAAATAAAACGTTGGCAGTCAAATTATATTTGCATTTTGTATTTCTACATTCAAATTATATAGGCTTTATATAATCGCTATTTTCATGAAAAGTCGAAGTAATATTGGAAGGATACTACAAAGGCACCGGTATTATGTCAGATAGAGTATCCCCTGAACCAGTTTTATTATCTTCTCTTTTGAATGCCTTAAGGCACTTTTTCTATCAAGAAATGAAAAATAAAAAATAAAAAACTCAGTCAGGAAGAGCCGAAATTGCACATTTTTATGTTACACATTGGTCTTTTGTACGGTCAGTGCGTTTGCATTTAAGGTTGCTTTATTCTTGGTCGTTGAGCAGCAAAATAGTGTTCGACTACCATTCTGTTTGGTTTGCATTTACCAAACATCTTTAATGCGTTGCAAATTGCTCCATATCTCTTGCAGGTTTTATTAACAGTATATATACAGTCTTTCTTATTTAATGACATTGTGATGTAATTCTGAAACCGGTACAATAAGGTTTACAAATCGGATGTGTTTTAATTTTCTTACAGACAAAATGGGAGAAATCCGACTACTATAACTAAGATTCACTCAAAAACGTCAAGTTAATCGTCATAATCTTAAACATTACACGGTTTAGCATACAATTGGGGACAGTCATGACGGTAAAATACATATACCATTAATACATGCACGTACCAGAGGGCAGAATCACCAACTCCCTTTTATATAAAGTATTCCTCATTTCTTTTTCCTTAATTATCTAGTTGCGCATCACTACTAGTTTCAGCAGGTATGCAGAGTGCAGAACGTCAGTTGATAACACGCCCGTCGATTTAAATTCATTTGTTAAATATTGCTAGAACACGACTTCAATTCTAAAAGCAATATGGACATCTCATCACAACTTGAGCCCTTTACAGAAAACTCAACTATGACTACCGATGAAATAAACAGTATGCCGACGTTGTGGCATTGGACTGACTACGTCAAATGTATCGTCGCTATTGTTGGAATCGTCGGCAACGCACTCGTCATCATTGTATACATAAAGAACCGACGAATGCGATCACCGACAAATGAGCTGCTTGTCGGTTTAGCGGTAGCTGACATGTTAACGTCGGTACTGATGTTCCCCATGGTCCGATCCTGGGACTGCTTTCGTACTTACGTTAACATCGTCTGGATGTGGATCGCCATAACCATTTCAATCTTCACGCTGGTCATAGTCTCCGTAGAGCGATTTGTGGCAATCGCCTACCCAACTAAATACGCTGTAATTTTCTCCAAGTCATCCCGAATGAAGATCGTTACCATGATATGGCTTGCTGCCATCGGTTTTAACATCTATCAATTCTTCATTTGGTTTGACGTCAATGGAGTCTGTGAGTTGATTTGGCCAAGTGTCCTCTATGAAAAAGTTTCTGGGATTGGAGTTTTTCTTCTTCAATACTTAATCCCTGTTACGATAATGCTCTTAACAAATATCGTCATAGTCGTCAAATTAAGGGCCGAAAGTAAAGAGTTGATAGCTAAAAATGAGGCAACTGATGGACCAGCATTTTCGACTTTGAGAGCGAAAGAGAAAGTTGTTGAAATGCTGCAGGTCGTAATGGTTACGTTTTTTATCTGCTGGACTCCGGAACAACTTGCACATTTTGGGTTTACTATGGGTTTTGTGCCTACAACGTAAGTATTGGTTTTTTATCGTAGCTTATCGTTCCACATCTTGAATGATATTGTATACGTGTATTCGTTCATACCGATTAGTTTACACACCTGTTTTAAATTTATTTGTTTGGTTGTTTGTTTTATTTTCGAGCTCATTCCTCAATTTAGATGCAAAGTTGGCCATGATCTTGGTGATTTGCTAAAATCAGTAAATCATCGCAAAGCATCTAATATTGGATTTAGCATTTTTCTGTAAAAAGAATATAAAGTTTGCTAACATACACTGCAATTCGTAAGTCTAAAAGCGACCAGATAATGACGACATTTGATGATAATCGTCAATATCACTTGTTATATTCTTCTTTGGCGATTTTTCATGTAAACACAAAAAATATACATACTGGATATATTCATACAAATTTCAAAATCACCGATAGTGCATTTTAAACACCAAAATATTATCTACTGTGTATGGATAACAGTAAGGACCATAATAGTATGCTATCTACTGCTGATATCTTACTGATGAAGAAGCTATCGAAGAATTTAAGGGGCCTGGAGCCCCGGATTCCGTGTCATTTAAATGTCACTTTGCGCTTGAAGATATTTTGGGGAACCTCTCTGATGATCTTGAAACTCCCTGTCCACAGTTTTTATATTACATGGTGTAGCCAATACGATGAGGGTGAACTTATGGGCGGGGCATGTACAGAGGCTCGAACACAGGATTTTTTGTGTGCAGAATTTCCGAATCCCAGTCCCACCCTTTATAGGTCTATGAAAGACACGACATAATCTCGTTATTCTTCTTTTGTCTTTGCAGATTTTTCTACAGTACCATTTATAACTGCCTCGTTCTCTTAGCATTCATCAATTCCTGCATCAATCCATTCATCTATGCATTCAAGAACCCCAAGATTCGAAACACACTACGAAATGTGATTTGTCATGGAGCACGAGTCGAACCTGTAACTGAGTCATCGTTTACCACAACAAGGAGTCGAACCCGCGAACAAATGCCATGATGGGTCGTCCTTCTCCGGTGTATCAGAATTCAAAAGTGACGTTAAACATGTTAAAGGTATTCTGTTTAATCTGAATAAATACCGCTTTTTGCGGCTTTTATCTCCAAGTTTTGTGCTGTAACCTAAACATGTCTACAGGCCGTATTAACACTCAGTATCGGAATCTATCAAATTTGATGCATGCTTCTCCAAATGCGCCATTGCGGACCCTCTTAAATTGGTAATTTCTAGCTTTATGACGTTTTACGTGGATAGTCACATGGACACTATATTGGGTATCAATCATTTTAACATAGGCGTAGATCCGGGAGGGTGGGTGGGGTGGATGGGGATAACCCCCAATATTTTGCCAGGGGATGGTCCATACAATCACCCCCAATGTTGACGCCTGTGTGTGGGTTTCTGACCAAATAAACCCCATATTTGGCCATTTTATCCCCAAAGTGCCCATTTTATCGCGCTTCGTGCGAATTTGTTCCACTTTTACACCATATTTCACCAGTTTAACTTCAATATGGCAAAATTTTTCGCGCACTTCGCACGCATTTGTACCATCCACTCACACAGTCCAGCGACTCCATCCAAATCGAGATGACTAAAAGATAGAAATTAAAATGACAAAATTATACACACCCAAACGAAATGAATCGATACCTTCATAATCTAATGTGGAGAATTCAAAGAATATAAAATTTGTAATATTATTTTGTGAACTAAAATATCACACCATTTTCAACGAGATATTTGGAGGAAGCAAATCATTAAGTGATTTTACTGCCTCCGTAGTGATTTATCTTAGGAGCAACCGTTTACATCAATTTCTTTACCGTATATAAGCAAGGGCATGGCAAGAAGTTGAAAAACATCCCAAAATTGTGTCCACCATTAGGCGGAGGCGCCGTATTTAGCGTTAGCTTTAGATATTTAATTATTTTCTTTAATTGAATGTCCAAAGTTTAAATACGGCGTCTCCGCCTAATGACGATTAATATTGATGAACTTTTTGTTTTTGCTAACGTTGTAAATAACCATGTTAACATATTAAACATAAGAGCACTGAGTGATGGATAATATTTAAAAATTGAACATTGATGTTTTGGAATATGACACAATAATGTTAAGTTTTTAAATATACTATCAAAGTTATAGCAAGAATGTATACAAATGATAAAAGCACAGTTTTTGGAATGGGTGGAATAGTATTGCTTATTGCTTATAGCTTCAAAATAAATTAAGCAACTTCGTTTTAAAATAGTCAATTTATATAAGCATTAACGACTTTGTTGGCGTCATTTTAAAAAACAATCCGAGATAAAAAATAAAAAACAACAACACCAACATACAATTCTGTGTTTAAATCAAAAGTTTTCAATCAAAATTAATCTATATTCCAAATATTGCAAAATGAGCTCATTTTATAAAAGATTACGACCTAATACTATTGTAGGTTGAAATATATTTATAAAACATTACTTAAGGGCTCGGATAGCGACGTTTTCACGTATTTTTTGTGCCGGTAGGCCTACATAAAAAGACCTAAATTGTTTTGGTGTTTTGGGGGAAAAATCTATATCTTCAATACAAAAGGTAACATTTTTCAATTGATCGTCGGTTTTTAATCCCAGCTACATACACTTTAAGTACATCATTAGATTTATACAATTACTTCGAGGACTTTTAAATTTAAAAAATATAAATTTTTAATAATTTGCCATAAAATGTGTATTATATCACGAATTTCACAAAATCAAAATTATGTGCTCTCAGGTCCCATAAAAAATACGTGACAACGTCTCCATCCGAGCCTTTAAGGGGGGAAAGCAAATACTCCGAGATAATAGTTTTTTAATTATGCTTGATAACAAGCAAAAACAAAGTTCGAAGGATTTTGGAACTGACGAATTGTGTATTAGTCATATACTTCTACAAATCCATTTTTTTCCTAAGAATTGGTGGAATCGTTTTTCTTCTCTAATGAATAGAAATATTTCTTCTGGTTTTTTTATTTCTTCTTTTGCCTGGGTTACTCATTCAGTGGATGGTTTTTTTTTTTCATGAGGCCCAGGGCCCAGGTCACGGTGATCACCATCTGGGATCATTATGATTTTAATGATAATGAGTTGAATTATGAAATTACGCAGGATGAAATTGAAAAATAATAAAGCACCCGGAGTGGTTGGTATACTATTGGAAATTAAATGTTAAAAGATGGAAATTCTACACTTGCCCCTGCGTTATGTATTTTATTTAATAAAATTTACATTAGTGGTAAAGTGCCATTTGAATGGAGATTACGTACCTTGACTGTTCTTCATCAAAATGGTGATAAACGTGACCTCAAAAACTATTGCGTTAGATATAGGGCATTGATTTATGCAAATTAGTTTGTCTTGTTTTACATACTCTTCTTATTGCTTATATCAAATGATTCCACCTGAGCAGATTGGTTTTATGAAAGGTTGTCGTTATGTCGCACTAGTGACCATTTTTGTTCTCAAATCAATATTGATGATTATATTAATTCAACAATTAAGTAAAAGTAAAATTAAGTATCAGACTAAGCTTCTTAGATTCAAACATTCTTTTTCAATTGAAATTTATGTTATGTACCTAAAACGGCAATTGCGATCTTCTTTTAAAAATTGCGCACAAGTAGCAGTAAGTTAGGTATTAAAATGGGTCGAAATGCCTCACCATGATTACCTCAATAAGAGAGAATGAAAAATACACAATGCAACTAATAATTGAGGATGAGTTTTATCAATTACGAGGAGTACTTTATATAATGAATTGAGATGTAATTCGTGTTGTACTATTAATAAAACGTTTGATATTGGCAACCCGATTGGCAACCTTAATGATAAGTTTATATTCATTATGAGCAATAATGATAATGATGCCATCAGTGCTCTTGCTAATTACATACATTTTGCTTTTTAAAACAGGTTAAATACTATAGTTAATTTCCTATATCCATTATGATTACGTGAAATTCTCTATACATGTTATATCTTGTATTTTTATTTAATGGATCGGAAACCCGGATCAGAAAGCAATGTTTGCACAGTGTTTTTGTTTTTGTGTGACACAAGACCACATCAGACACACCGAATTGCATTTTGAATACGAGGAATGTTCTTCTGATATCAAATAATTTAGATTTTTTAAAATTTGCGATATAATTTTATAAAAAGTTTAGGTCTCTTTGGGAAAAAGTGTATATCTTCAATACGAAAGGTCAACATTTTCAAATGATGGACGGATTTTCCTCCCAGCTACATACACATTAAGTACATAGCATTAGATTTATAAAGTTTATTTCGAGGACTGGAAACATCAATTTTTAACAATTTACCATCAAAATGTGTATTATATCGCGACTTTAAAAAAAAATCAAAATTATATGATATCAGAAGGATATACCTCGTATTCAGAATGCAATTTGGTGTGTCTGATGTGCTCTCACGTCCCACACAAATACTGTGCAAACGTTGCTATCCGATCCCTTAATGTCGCTGTACCTGTCTTTTGACTTATAACGGCTTTGTTTGGGTGATTGTCAATAAAATTCTGATTATTATATTATTCAGAATAAATATGACAATAATTGAGGGATTTTCGAAACTTTAATATTTTATGAAGCAACAATTTTATTGTTCAGGAATGTAATTTGTTCCACTCAATGCTTGAACACAATAGTTCTATTGAACTTCCACATCGTTTTATATTAATATAGCTGATGTTTTGTAAATGTAAGCTTTCCTCTTGAATTCACGGAGCAAAATGTATAGTATATTCTCAAGGAACTATTTTAATTGGTCAAAAAGTCGTTATTATCATTATTATCATATACATATTTACTAAGGGGTAAGACGAACTTTACTTATATGGTCTCTCCACTTTATTCATCTAACGAATATGCATACAATATTATACAAATTGATGTTGAAAATTAGTTTGAAATGGGCATTTGAGAAAAAATCAAAATACGGGCTTTCCAGGAACGTTAATTAAAATACGCATTTAAAACAAAAGATTGATTTGATAAGATTGTCGGAGTAACCCTGCCGATTAGATGTCTTCTACAGAACGCAATTAAATCCAATTATATCAACAATCGTGAAGAATATAAGAGTCAAGGTCAAAGCACAGCTCAACATAATATGACATTGTCTCGAATTTGAAAAGAAGCGCACCGAAATTTTCACAGCAACATCTAATATAATAATAGTGAAGTACATAATTATTATTATTATGAAATACACTTGCGTAGTTCGGAATGTTGTGTGGTTTGGATTGTGTAGAGTTGTAGAGTGTGTGTGGATGGGGTGGGTGTGGGGTGTGTCCGTAAGCAGAAATGCGTGTATATCCGCATGTTTGCACAACATCGGACGCGTACATACGTGCACACACCCCGCATATGTGGGCCTGACTCGTGCACACACCCCTTTATATTACACACATACACACCCCTACCCCGCGGCCCTGATTTGGTAAAATGATCTAACTTGAAATTTGGACATTTTGACTGAGATAAATCCGTATCATGGGTAATGTGAGGGCGCTCTTTCCATTGGTGACATCCTAAAATCACCACCATGCCACCAAATAATGAGATTTTTATATTTTCTAAGACATTAGTACGGTGTACCATCTCCGCCAATTTCCCTTTTTTAATTCCCCCCTTTTTTTTATTTCCCACGTCAAGTGTTCAAACTTTAAAGCTCTTTTTCTCGAAACAGCGATTTTAATTTCAAGTTAGATCAGTAGTAGTAGTAGTAGTAGTAGTAGTAATGTTTATTTTATTTCATATCGCAGCCCTAAGGCTGAATTACATGGAAACTTACAATTTTAAAACACATCAAAAATATATGATATTATATACAACAATCAAAATTACTATATTGCACTTGACACATTTCAAAACACAATTTATCACACAGCAATAAATAAGTCATGTAAATAAAATTACAAAAGGGGTAAAATTTCATAAAAGTCAACACAATGGCATATAAAAAAAACCAATGATGGGGACTGAATGAATTAAGTTAGCAGGACAGTCCTGGGCAGGTAATATGAAAAACCACTAATTATTATTCAATAAACTAACAAAAAATGGGATGGGGCTACCCTGAAAGCGCGAAGTTCTGGCAAAAAGCTGGGACAATTTGTCAGCATTGCGTAGGTTGCGACCATGGACTCTGCCCCTGACAGGGGGAAGTAAATCATTTGTTCTGGTATTATTGGAGAGCCCTTCGGCAAACCTCAGACAATGATCCACCCTCCTGTCATAGAGAGAGTCCAGATCACAATCACTCAGTGCTTCAGAATAAGATGTGAAATTCCTGCCCAGGACTATCCTGCAAGCGCTTCTCTGCAGCTGTTCAAGTGATTTAGATTGGCCAGTAGTTAAAGATGAGTGCCATGCTATGTCACAATACTCTAAGAGAGGTCTGATGTACCCTCTGTATACCGTGATAAGCTCCTGATGGTTAAAACCAAATTTCTTTAACATGCGCAGCATGTAAAGCCTGCGATTGGCTTTTTTTAGTAATTTCAAGGGTGTTCTTGTCCCATTTAAGATTGTTCTGAATCCATATGCCAAGGATTTTGGCATCATTAACATAATCAAGAGGGGTGTTATTTATCTCTAAGGCAGTTGGAAGGGGCACATCTCTTTTAAAACACACCTGGAGGGCCTGACACTTGCTGGGATTCAAACACAGTTTATTGTCACTGGTCCATTGCGAAAAATCATCTAAAACCTCTTGGAGCTTGCCAGACGTGGAATTAGTGCGATTCTCAGCAAGTGTCAGGTCATCGACATATTTCCAACATTTAGAATTTGGGGCAAGATCAGTGGCAGCATCATTAATTATGGCTTGAAATCCCAGAGGACCAACTTTTGTTCCCTGTGGAAGCCCCCCTTTCAGTACTTTGAAATCTGAGAATGACTGATTATATTTAACACATTGCACACGCTCGTTGATGAAATCACACAACCATGGTACGATGGCCCCCCTTTATCCCAAATGAATAAACTTCTCAATCATTTTACCAAATCAGGGCCCCCCGCCACAGAGGCGGATTTAAGGTAAATAATTGCCCTGTCAGCAAACTAACCCGAGGGTGATTCGAGAGATGCGGATACAGGGCTTCAATGTACTTTATTTTGTTCCCCGAGATCAAGAAAACATATCTTGGGCCAAGTAAATTTTATACTTTGGACACGCGTGACTTCACTGACAAAATGTTGTGTACATTATAGGACATATTTTCATGTGATGTTGGACCCCTGTTTACAACAGCAAAATGCAAATAAACCTATTATGGTTTAGTTTCGTCTTATGCTTGCTTTTTCAGTGGTTGACCTGCTTTGATTATTTTGAAAGCTAGAACGTTGTCAGCGAAATGATTATGCTCTTGCGTGAGTCTTTCTTGTTGCAACAAAACTGCAAGAGGACCCATAGGCCAAAATAGAAAGAGGCATTTGCTGATCCGCCACTGACTGAAGATAGCTACTTCATCAACACTAATTTCAGCGGTAAAAATAGCTATACTTCATCAACACCAATATCAGTACAGTAGTAGCTATATAGCGACTTCATCAATATCAAAAGTAGATAGCTACTCCATCAACAACAATATCAGCAGTAGATAGCTACTTCGTCAATACCAATATCAACAGTAGATGGCTACTTCATCAACAACAATATCAGAAGTAGAGAGATACTTCATCAACACCAAAATCAGAAGTAGATAGCTATTTTAATTACAATATCAGCAATAGACAGCTACTTCGTCAACACCAATATCAGCAGAAGATAGCTACTTCATCAACAACAATAGCAGTAGACAGCAACTTCATCAACACCAATATCAGAAGTAGATAGCTACTTCATCAACAACAATTTCAGCAGTAGATAGCTACTTCAACAACATCAACAGTAAATAGCTACTTCATCAACAACAATATCAGCAATAGATAGCTACTTCGTTAACACCAATATCAGCAGTAGATAGCTACTTCATGAACACCAATCAGGAGGAGATAATAATATCAGCAGTAGATAACTACTTTATCAACACCAATATCAGCAGTAGATAGCTACTTCAACACCAGTTACTTCATCAACATCAGAAGTAGACAGCAACTTCATCAACACTAATATCAGCAGTAGATAGCTACTTCGTCAATACTAATATCAGAAGTAGATAGCTACTTCATCAACACCAATATCAGAAGTAGATAGCTACTTCATCAACACCAATATCAGAAGTAGATAGCTACTTCATCAACACCAATATCAGAAGTAGATAGCTACTTCAACAACATCAACAGTAAATAACTACTTCATCAACAACAATATCAGCAATAGATCGCTACTTCGATAACACCAATATCAGCAGTAGATAGCTACTTCATGAACACCAATCAGGAGGGGATAATAATATCAGCAGTAGATAATTACTTTATCAACACCAATATCAGCAGTAGATAGCTACTTCAACACCAGTTACTTCATCAACATCAGAAGTAGACAGCAACTTCATCAACACTAATATCAGCAGTAGATAGCTACTTCGTCAATACTAATATCAGAAGTAGATAGCTACTTCATCAACACCAATATCAGAAGTAGATAGCTACTTCATCAACACCAATATCAGAAGTAGATAGCTACTTCATCAACACCAATATCAGAAGTAGATAGCTACTTCATCAACACCAATATCAGAAGTAGATAGCTACTTCATCAACAACAATATCAGCAGTAGATAGCTACTTCAACAACATCAACAGTAAATAGCTACTTCATCAACAACAATATCAGCAGTAGATAACTACTTCATCAACAACAATATCAGCAGTAGACAGCTACTTCATCTACACCAATATCAGCAGTAGATAGCTACTTCAACACCAGTTACTTCATCAACATCAGAAGTAGACAGCAACTTCATCAACACTAATATAAGCAGTAGATAGCTACTTCGTCAATACCAATATCAGAAGTAGATAGCTACTTCATCAACACCAATATCAGAAGTAGATAGCTACTTCATCAACACCAATATCAGAAGTAGATAGCTACTTCATCAACACCAATATCAGAAGTAGATAGCTACTTCATCAACACCAATATCAGAAGTAGATAGCTACTTCATCAACACCAATATTAGAAGTAGATAGCTACTTCATTAACACCAATTAGGAGATATATAGCTACTTCATCAACATCAGAAGTAGATAGCTACTTCGTCCACACCAACATCATAAGTAGACAGCTACTTCATCTACACCAATATCAGCAGTAGATAGCTACTTCAACACCAGTTACTTCATCAACATCAGAAGTAGACAGCAACTTCATCAACACTAATATAAGCAGTAGATAGCTACTTCGTCAACACTAATATCAGCAGTAGATAGCTACTTCGTCAATACTAATATCAGAAGTAGATAGCTACTTCATCAACACCAATATCAGAAGTAGATAGCTACTTCATCAACACCAATATCAGAAGTAGATAGCTACTTCATCAACACCAATATCAGAAGTAGATAGCTACTTCATCAACACCAATATCAGAAGTAGATAGCTACTTCATCAACAACAATATCAGCAGTAGATAGCTACTTCAACAACATCAACAGTAAATAGCTACTTCATCAACAACAATATCAGCAGTAGATAACTACTTCATCAACAACAATATCAGCAGTAGACAGCTACTTCATCTACACCAA